>NC_060272.1:83128303-83292426 GCF_021613505.1 Equus quagga
ATTTGGGGAGAAAAAGGAAAAAATAAAAAATCTTTAAAAAAAAAAAATGAACTATTAATACATGTAACAGTACTGATAAATCGTGAAAAGGTTATGTTGAGCAAGGGAAGCCAGACACAAAAGAGGACAACTCTATGATTCTGCTTATATGAAATTCTAAAAAAGACATCTAATTTAGAGGGATAGAAAACAGATCAGTGGTTGCCTGGGGGTAGAGGTGGAGATTGACAAGGAAGGGAAGCACGGAACCTTTTAGGATGATAGAAAGGTCTAAATCTAGATTGTGGTGGTGATTACATAGGTGTATAAATTTTCAAAACTCATCAAATTGTACACTTTATGGTATATAAATTATATTTTGATTGATTTACAAATGATATAGGTGAGTTTCAGGGTCTCATTTTGTGGTGAGACAGAGTCAATTCTGAATTAACCAAATTGCTTGTCCACCTCACTTGGGTATTTATTCCCTGCCCCATTCCAGATGGCTATGTGATCTTAAGCAAGTCTTGTCTCACCTATAGTACCATTTCCTCCATTGTGAAATGATAGATAATGATTATTATTAGCCACAGTTCTTTTAGAGAATGTTTTGTGAGGTAATCTATATTAGTCACTTAAAGCAATGCCTGATATAGAGTAAGTGATCAGAAAGTAATAACTGATGCGGGGTCGGTGAGCCGAGGAGTCGAAAGAAAGATTTCTTTAGACTCTTAAGATCTGGCAGTAGTGCTCTTTTATTTAGAAAATAGTATAGAATAGCATGGGGACAGAGCCCATGGGCAGGCAGAGCCGCTGCTGCTGCCCCCGCTGGCATGGGGACAGGACCCACGGGCAGTCAGAGCTCCTGCTGCTGCCCCGAGTTGAGGGTTAGGGCTAAATTTAAGGCATAGGTATGTGAGTTATCTCTTTACAAGACAAAGAATATGTAAAAAAGTTAAAATGGTATCAGTGCCCGTTTGGTCTGGCCATTTGGCGGTCCCACAACTTTTAGATAAGAATCAAACCGGATTGAGTAAATGGCAGAAGTCACCGCTTGAATTTTATCCTCGGCTAAAGACAAAGGAGGATTCGTGGGGGGGGGGGGGGGGGGGGGGGGGGGGTCAGTTACACGAGGTTGCCAGACAGTAACCAACTTAAGTTCTTGCCTCTGGCATTGATTAAGAGCTTCTAGAGATAAGACCATCCCCCCTTCTTCCTGGCACAGAGAGGGAGGCATCTTCACAGATAGAGGTTTCCCTTAGAAATGTAAATGTTTTCCAACAAAGGGGCAAACAAATTCCACTCCTTGGAGCCTGAATCTCATCTGTAGTTTTAAAACTAACCAGCCTAAAAATCCTCATCACAAGCCATTTTAAAATTAAGCAGCCTAAAAATCCTCATCAATAACTATCACCGTTATCTATTTTATTAGTACTATTAAAGCTCAAGGTGATAATCTGTGTTCTTTAAGGAGCTTGAAGCCAGATCATAGCTCATAATAAAACAGCAGAGTAAAATTAGGGCTAAAGGAGACATCCTTGATGTGACAACTGTGTGGGAGGTCCTCATGCCAGGAGGGCATCAGTTTTCTGATAGCGCTCTTTATCTGACGATACCCATTCCTGAAATCTTGAAACCTCAGGCCTTATGTGCTTCTGTCAGCTGGCTGACATGACTCACCTCAAAATATTTTCAGTATGTCCAGTTCCCAGGAAACTGACTTTTCACAAAGGCAATAGAAGATCCCTCCCTCTAAGGGCATTCCTCCTCCGGAAGCTTTTAGAAGCCAAAGGGAACCTGGTAGGCCATCAGCCCTGGGTCTCTGTGATAGCCCAGGGTGATGGCTACACACCAGATTTTGAAGTGAAAACCCACCTGAGGATAGTGCTTATATCAACCACACACACACACACCCTAAACGCCCAACTTGTAATGGAGGTGATTTTATTTGTTTCCTGTGATCCCTTTTAACCCAAGAATTGTGTCCCAAGTTCTCTTGGCCAGTGGAATCATATTACAGTGCCCTTCATGGTGAAGGGAAATTCAGTGAGTGGCAGCTGCTTTGGCTCTGCTTCATTGTCAGAAGTTGTGAGATTTCACAACTGTAGTCGTTATCTACTGCTGCATAAAAAATTACCACAACCTTAGCAGCTCAAAACAATGCACATTTCTTATCCTGCAGTTCCTATGAGTCAGAAGCCCAGACTCGGTGTGGCAAGTCCTCTGCTCCAGGGCTTCTCCTAAGGATGTAATCATGCGTCAGACAGAAGGACCGCATGAAGGGTGGACGAGGGAAGAATCTGCTGTCACAGGGTTGTTGACAGAATTTCAGTTCCACAAGGGCTGAGGGACTGAGGACTGAGGGCCTCAGTTCCTAGTGGCTGTTGGCCCAAGGCTTCTCCCAGCTCCCTGCCATACGGGCCAGTGAGCTCTCTCAGGCCTGTGCAGTGCTTGGGAGATGACATGTGAGTGAACAGCGCTGGGGTGCTTTCTAGCGGTAACCCAGGGTAAGGGAGCACTGACTGTCTAAATGTGAACTGTCTGCAAAGAGCAAAATCAGCACTGAGAGGGCAAATTCGTTACCTACTGGGACATCCTTCTCTGCCTGAAAAAGCTATTTTGTCTCAACCTTTAGATTATTGTTTAGCCTCCCAACTGTTGGAAGTGGACCAGCCATCTTTGTGAATGAAAATGAATAACCTCTCCTGCAATTGTAACTCCCTCCCAGCCAAAGCCCGGTATTTCTCATTTGTTCTAATTTCAAACAAATACACTGAAAAAGAAATTTATTTAAATATAGCAAAATACTAATAAGTAACATAAAACGAACATCCTAATCCCCCCATCATTGCTAGAGAGAGTTTCCTACATATTCTTATAGACCAGAGTTTCTCCATCTCAATTCTATTGACATTTGGGCAAGTTGCTTCTGTGCTGGGGGGCTGTCCTGTGCATTGCAGAGTGTTCAGCACCAACCTTGACTTCCACCCACTGGGTGCCGGCAGCCCCTCCTCCCAATCATGAAATTCAAAAGTGTCTGTAGACATTGCAAAATGTCCCTTGGTGAGGAGGGGCAAAATCTCTCGAGGCTGAGTACCACTGTCCTAGACTTCCTCTATGCGTATACCTATATCTGCCATCAGTACAAAACTATCTTCTTTCGTTTTTAGTGGGTTCATGTTATGAACAGTGTTCTGAAGTTTGCGTTTTGCACTCAGACTTATATCCTTTACACTTCTCCATTACACACAGACATGCCTCCTTCTTTTTAACCACCCTATGTAACCGTAATTCAACACTTCCTTATTGATAAACATTTAGGTTATTTTCAGCTTTTTGCTATTACAAACTATGCTACAATAAAAATCTTTAAATATGTGAAGTATGTAATCTCCATGCTATGTGAGTATTTTTGTAGGATAAAAGTGGATTTGCTAAGGCAAAGAGTATGCACATTTTTAAAAATTACAAACATTTCCAATTTTCTGGCTAAAAAACTACATTGATTTACCAGCAAATTTCCACTTCTTCACACTCTCACCACCCCTAAATATCATCCACTTTTTTACTTTTGCAAAACTGAGAGGTTAAAAATGGAAAGATATCTTATTTTAATTTGCATCTCTGCGTCATGAGAGAGTGAGCGTCTTCTGTATCTCGTCTCCTTTTGCTCACACTCAGGACAAGACAGGCCGTGAGGCGGAATGGACGGCAGGAGCAGGGCTTCCCTCTTAGTTCCTTGACTTGGAATGTTTCCATCACGTCAGAGGAGCAACGCGACACCAACACCATCTAAGACAGAGCCTGCAAACGAGACACTTTGGAGGGCCCTGCAGGCAAACGCAAATAAATGCCGAAGGGGAATCAGTATAAGTGACGAGGACTTTGGTGACTGGAGAGTGCCACCTTATTACCGAAAGGCATTCACACTTTAAACAGCGTTCTGATTGTATAGACCGAAGGTCTCTTGTCTGTGATATTGCAACCCCTGACCTAAAATGATATGATTGCCCAAAGAAATGCATCTAAGTACCAGATTTGGGCTTCTGTAGAAAGAAATGCTTTATCTTCAAAATTTTAATATTTAAATTTTTTTGTTTTAAATTTTGTTAAGGTTTTTGTCTTAATTTTTGTTTAAAAATTAAGATAAAACAATTTCCAGAAAACATATAAAGTACTTTTTTTGTCTCATCTACACCTAAAAAGGAAGATCAAGTAAAAGTAATCATGAATTTACCAGGAAGCAGGTATTACAAATTTGCTTCTTGAGTATTTATCTATGTTTATATAGACACATTCTGAGGAAAGAATTCTTAAATCTTTTAAGTTGAACCACATGAAATTGCCATTTTGAAGGTCAAAAATAGTTGAATGTCAGCAATTTCATATGGACAAATCAAAAGCTTTTCTGTAAACTTTCCTATTCCACAGTCAATTTCTTTTAAAAGGTCCAGACCTTTCCACAGGAAGGTGGGAACAATATCATTGAAGAGTTAATACTCATATGAATTAGTTTGTTTGTTTTTGTTAGCTGATTCAAACTTCTTGCTTCATCTTTTTGTTTCTGTGATTGCCCACTCACAAGGGCACCAGGTTTTGGTAGTAGCCTGAACTGAAAGAAGCAGCTGTAGCTCTGACGTTAGGAGTTTGCCTACAGGGTCAATGTTTTTCAAAAGTTCTGTTCTCTTCAAAGAAGCCTTTTTGGCTCTGACTGGAAATAGAGAGTCAACACGGACAGGCAGAATGCTCTGTGCTGCTCTGAGGTATGAAACATTACCTGTTTGGTGAAGCAACATTACATAACTGCCGTACCTGGCCTCTTCCGCCAGATGATTCATCAGTGTCATGAGGCCATTTGTCAACATCATTATCCTGATCAGTACTAATTAGCGTTTTACAGCACCTACACAGAGATGACACTGTATTTGGTGCTCAACAGAACACAAGGAAGACAAAGAATACAAGTGATAAAGTAAACTGTTGGAACTGTGCATTTGAATATGAAATATAGCACAAACATATCTGCAAGTCCAAGCCTGCGTGGGTAGAAGAAACTCATTGAAACTCACCACTGAGCTTCATAGTGGTTATTTGCGTTGCGTCAGAGGATGGAGCAGACGGTCTTTCCACATGAAAGAGGCTGAGAAAGGCTCTCCATCCGTTTGGGGATCCCAGAATCAGACTAAAGGTTTGGGAGGGCCATTGTTGACCATTGAGTCGAAATCTCCAGCATCCTTTTACAATGCCCCTGACCAGTGAGTGACCATCAAGTCTCTAAAGATTTGGGGAATTAGAAGATTCCAAGGAAGATTCAGTAGGTTAAGGATGGGAATTTTGGAGAGTTCCATAAGGAAATTCAGGGACAAAAACACACTTATCATAGGAGGACTGTTATGCAAATGTTTCCCAGTTAATAGCCTTTAATAAAAGAGATTTTAGGTGGGCACTGGAATTGAACCAAGACTTTTTTCGTCATTGTCACCATTCTAATTTCGATTACTCCTTGCTGCTTTATGTCCTTTTCAGTTCCATCTTGCACTGGATAGAGGCAGAATAAAAAGACAAAGTGAACAAGAAACTCCTTGTGCCTGTCTGAGAAGCACTCTCAAGCTTTCTCAGAGATTTAAACGGGATCACCCCAGTTTATAAGCAGGATGTGTGCCGTTAGTGCCTGGCCAATCGGCTGATGAGAAAACAGGTATTTTCCTCCAGGAACCAGGCGCTTGGTGGTGAGGCACTGAGGCTGGTGCAGGACAGCCCACTCACCTGGGGGTGCACCTGAAGTGGTGCCACGCAGATGGCACCCAACAGAACCGAACCCCCATGAGCTGCAAGATCTCCCGGGAAGCCAGGAGTACATCTGCCCAGGGTGGTGCGTCAGGGCTTGCCCTTGCCCAGCTGCCCAGGGCGGGGCAGGGTGACGGAGGGCTCTTCCCAGCACCGCAGCACGATGGTGCAGCCCGGGAAAGGGGAGAAAGAGGGTGGCATCCAGGCGGCCTCGAAGCTGAAGTGACCTTGTCTGTCCGAGTAGGTTTCCCACCACCCTTTGTTCCCCCAGCCCCGCAGACCTGCCGGTCGGTCCCTGTTCACTAAGGATTTGGGCGTGGCATTGCTGAGAACACCCCGCCCTATGCAGGTATTCTGAGTGTTTATGGTGGGTAATGAGGCAGAACATGATGAGGGCGGCAGTACCTCCTCTGCCCCTTGGTACATCCTAGTGCACAGGACTGACAGGAGGCTTGGCTGTAGATAGAGCAAATCCAGGCTTTGGCCACGCAGGGTCTTTGGTCCCAGGACTGGGTGCACGGGCTCAGGGACAAGGAGCAGGGCCAGGGCTGTAATTCTGTAGCTGGGAAACCACCCGCCGAGATGGGCGCCAAGGAGCAGGAGTGGAAGCAGGTGCTGAGTCCTCTCCTTTCCCCTCCCAAGACCCCTCAGTCCCACCTGGGCAGTGCAAGCAACAGGCCAGCGTGTGCTCCTCCACAGCAAGCTGGGAGGTGGAAGGGAGGAAGCACCTCCAGGGGTGGCAGAGAGAGAAAACAGTGGCATCAGTTGCTCCAAGGAAGCTATTTGGTGGAAAAAGACACTCAAGAAGTTTTAACAAAAATAAAACCAACTTCCATATTATTCACTGACTTTTTAAAAACGTACTTCTATAAATGTACAATGAAAAGATCAATTACTCCATAGAAAATGGGCAAAGGACATAAACAGTCTATTTTAGAAGAAATACAGATAGCCCTATATGAAATTATAGCAAAATGCACTAATAACCAGCAATACGAATCTCAAAAGCATTGTGCTAAGTGAAAGAAGCCAGACACAAAAGAATACATACTGTATGAGTCCATTTATGCGAAATTCTAATAAAGGCAAAGCTATGGTGACAGAAAGCAGATCAGTGATGGCCAGGGGCAGGCTTGAGGGAGGGGACAGACCACAAAGGGGCAGGAGAGAACTTTGTAGGGGGATGGAAATTTCTATATCATGACTGTGGTGGTGATGGTTACATGACTGGATGCATTTGTCAAGACTCATCAATCTGTATAGGTGAATTTTATTGTTTGTAAATGATACCTCAAAGCTGACAGTAAAAAAGAAAAGATTTTAAAGCCCAATTGTGGATATAACACAAACTCATAATTCTAGACTTTTTAGCCCTGAGAAGATCCTTAGAGACCATTGGCTGCAATTCCTTCCTTTTATATTTTATAAGTGAGGAAATGGAGGTGCCCAAAGAGAGATTACATCACTTCTTCAAAGTTATACAGGGGCCAGCCCGGTGGTGTAATGGTTAAATTCACACGCTCCCCTTCAGTGGCCCTGGGTTCCCGGGTGTGGACCTACACACCACTCATCAAGCCACACTGTGGCGGTGTTCCACATACAAAATAGAGGAAGATTGGCACAGATGTTAGCTCAGGGCCAATCTTCCTCACCAAAAAAGCACAAAATTATACAGCCTGCTAGTGTCTGAACCATATCCCAGCAATGCCATCTCCTCAGCACATTTAAACTATGAACATATTGTTACCACCCAAGAGGAGTCCTCTGCTCACTGTAAGACATGCCAATAGTGAAGAGGCAAGGTGGTAGGAGAGAAAGGATTTATTACAGCTTGCTAGCAAAAGGGAAGATGACCGACTAATGTCTGAAAGAACCATCTTACAGAACAAAGACTACAGGCCAGTTATAAAGGGGGTGGGTGCAGACATCTGGTCTTAGTTCCTGATAGTCCTTTTGTGTTACTGGATATGCATCAGAGACTGGAATAACGCCCTATACCCTGATCTTTCAGTTGTCATTGATGATGGCTATCATCCCGGGCTCTCTGCCTGGGGTCAAAAGAACAAAGTGATCATCCACAACAGCAGAGAGGGTCCGTAAAAATCTACAGAGCATGTCTGGGCTAGTTAGTCAAAGGGCATTTAAAGCTACAATATGGTTTCTTTTCTACAATATGGCTTCCCTTATGTCAACCTTGTGTTGAGCCGGTATCAATCTCATGCCATCATGCAATTCACAGGCACCATAAAATATCTTGCAGATACATAGTACTTTCAATTTTTAACCCACCCCCCGATTGAGTTCAACCAGAGAGGCAGAACGAGTAAGAGATATATATTAAGATATTTATTGCAAGGAATTAGTTTATGCAGTTGTGAGGCTGGCTAGGCAAATCCAAAATCTGTAAGCAGGCTATCAGGAATAGCACACTGGAACTCTCAGGCACAACTAAGTCCACAGGTGGGATTTCTTCTTCCTCAGGGAAGCCTCAGCTCTGCTTAAGATCTTTCAGCTGATTGCATCAGGCCCACCCAGATTTTCTAGGATAATCTCCCTTACTTAAAGTCCACCGAGAGAGACTTTTATCTCAGCTATAAAATACCTGCACAACACCACCTTGATTAGTGTTTGATTGAGTAACTGGGGACTATAGCCTACCCAAATGGGCACATAAACTGACCATCACGCCCACGTAGGAGATAAGGATGATGTAACTGCTTCCATTTTTTTACTAGAGGACTGGAAGCACAGAGTGCTTAAATTATTTTCTTAAGGGCACACAGCCAACTCACATTTTGTTTTTCAATTGTAAAATGGTCAGCAATTCTTACTTCACATGGTTGTTGTAAGAAATAAATTAAATTACCTCATTTCCAACTGTGCATGTAAAGCCCCTGGCACACTCGGTTCTCAATGTTGTACAACAGCAATTAGGTCACGTTTTGCCTATAAATGAGCTGGCTTACAAGTTGAGAGAAAATGCACATTTTCATTCCCTACAGGTGGGAGTACACATTGGAATAACTTTTTTTAGCAAGTAGTTTTATTTCCAGGAATTAATTTTATAATAATATTTGCACACATCTATAAAGATACATGTGTGAAGATATTCATTACAATATCGTTTGTAAATAAAAACAAAAAAGAAAACTAAATGCTCATCAATAAGAGAAAAGGAGAGTGTTAAAGGAATTATGATATTGTTGAGCAATGGAGCGCTGTATGCACTGACAAGGAAAGATGTCCATGGTATAGTATTGGATCTAAAATAGAAGAATTTGTATTATTTGATATCATTTATGACCCTAGACATTTTGCTAATACCTCCGGCGGTGGGATGGATTCTGTGCCCATTCTGCTAAAATGAACACTGTGCCCCTGAGAAAGAAGTCTAAGGCAGTGACAGTGTTTTGGTTAAAATGTCAAAGGCTGCACCCTTCCGCCACCAGCTGTCCTCTCTGGCCGGGACGGTCAGCGTTGTTTCTCTGTCCACACAGGGGGACCTGCAAAGGTTGACAGTGAGGTCCCCACAGGGA
Organism: Equus quagga; assembly: GCF_021613505.1. Lineage (NCBI taxonomy): Eukaryota > Metazoa > Chordata > Mammalia > Perissodactyla > Equidae > Equus > Equus quagga. The sequence goes on from NC_060272.1 coordinate 83,137,609, forward strand.
CTCAGCGTGCGGGCAGCCTGAGGGTCAACGGTGCAGGGAGACGGCTCCCTGAAGACTGAAACCAGACACCGGGTCACAACCAGGCGAGCCCGCGCAGGTCCGGGGCAGACGACGGGCCCTGCGGTTAGGGCAGAAACAGCTGAATCGCGGAGGCGCGGTTGAGCCGCGATGCGGGCACCAGGTAGCCTTGGTCGGAATGTCTTCTACTTAACGTCGTTCAGAACTTCTCTTTTTCCTGACGAAATCTGGAGAGGAGGAGGCTGCCGTGCTCTCTGAGGCTCCCCCGCCCGGGGGCTGGGATGGCTACATGGAAAGCTCACCACTTGGGGACCCAGAAATGAGAGACTGCCAGGATGGTTAGGTCAATGGGGAAGAAAGGAAGCGCACGTCTGTGTACCATCCAACGGGAATATTTGATGCCTGCCTGTGGCTCCATCGGATGTGAGCTCTGGCAGGGCAGGGGATGCGTCAGTGTTTGTTCACTGCGAGACAGCACAGGGACCACGCAAAAGGGACCAGTAAGGACTCGCAGACTGAATGAACCGCAAAACATCATTTCCTGAATCCAGCCGTTGTCCTGTCATTCTCCCAAGCCCCCTGCCCTTCCCACTCCAACACCTCAAAGAGCATCCCTAGGAGGAACAGAGTGGAGACCACTTACAAAGGAAGAAATGGGGCGACACGCGGTCCCGCAGATCTAGCTAAAGGGCTGGAGTGAGGGTGAGGCCCAGTCGCTCATGTCACGCTGGACTCGGGCTGGCACTCCAGGCCAGTGCTGCGTGAACCAGGTCTAAACTCTTCAAAACCCTTTGTCTCACACGTTCCTTTCTTCCTCAGATGGAATTGGAAGCATATTTCACAATTCTATCGCCTTCTCAGAGGTTTCAAATACATTCATAGGTCCGAGTGAACCCTGGAAGGGGAGCTTCCTAGGACAATAAGGTGGAAAAAGGAAGACAGCTGGCGGAGGACCATCCTGAATGGGAAGGATGCCAGCTCCCAGGGTTTTATGGTAATTGAGGGCTCTTTCCCTGAATCAAGTTAAAAACTTCTCTAATGCCTTACAGTAGGATTCTAGATGTGTAAGAATGGTCGAAGCTATAAGCACGGTCAGTGTACAATATCGCAATGGCAACAGTTTTTGCTGCAATGTTACTGTGCCTCTGGATTGAGTGTCACTTCTCAAGGATATGTCCATTTTTGAGGGAAAAATCTGTAAATAGTTGCTTATATCAACACTCATGTTGTCTCATTTAATTTTCAATACAAGCTTATGAGATCATTAGTATCATCCACATTTTATAGTGGATGAAACCAAGGCTTGGAGAGAGTAAGTTATGTGTGCAAAGTTTAGGCCTACGAAGGATGAGGCTGGAGTCATCTACATGCCAAAGACAGGCAATTGGGTAGTAAATTGGGTCAAGAGGTACTGAAAATTGTTGCTTTTATTGGTTTATCATTTTGCCACTGACTGTTTTATTGCAGACATGGTTGTAACATAGAAAGTTTTCAAAATAGAAGCTTTGGGATATTCTGTAATAATGAATTATCAAAGTTTAATATTTCCAGCAAAACATTCTTATTTATCAACTCTCTCCTCCACTTCAATCAAAATAATATAGAGGAAGAAGAGAAAGCGTGATTTTTCATTGCTTCTCCAATCCAAAAAATAAAACAGAAATGAAAGTTCAGATGAGTCCCCAATTTTCTTCCCTTTCATCAATTGGGCAAAATGATCAAATTATCTGTTTTCAGATGGCAACTCCCCATTGTGCTTACACACACACCTGTTGGGTGCCATGCCTAGATCATCAGAGTGTGCAACAGGGGGAAATGTAACAATATTATACCAAAATATGACTTTATCATGCTAGTATTCTTGGAAATCACTAGATTAAACTTTTGATTAAGATAAGTCTTACCTCCATGCTTGTTTTTACCATTTCTCTCATGCACGCAAACTACTTCTCTTTCTCCTCAACGTCCCTCTAGGGTTCTCCTAAGAGAGGGGCAGCAGAAGAAGGTCTCATCTCACTGGAATCAGGCAGGCAATGGTAGCCATTTGGCTTACTATTCCAAGAGGCCACCCACAGGGGCCTCCACTGCCCTGCACTGCCCTGGTGGACTCCAGCAGAATTCTAGAATCCACTGGGACCCTGAGAGGGTGGTGGTGAGGAATTAGGGGACTCTTGTTGGCTAGTTCCTGGTCTTGGGGACTCTCTAAAAGAACATGGTAGTTCTAAAACCCCTGTAGCATTTCTAAGCATCTCAAGGACAATGAGGAGAGCCTAGGATTTCTGTGTCCTGGAAGCAAGAGAAGTTCCCCAAACCCACTAAGAGCCATTGAGCTTTGGGCCAAGTACCAGGGTCCCCAGGGACTTGTAGCCAAATTGGCAACAATTTCTCTCTTAGCCCAATAATCATCATTCTGCAATGATATTTACTCCATGCCTATCACACATGAGGGACCCCAAAACTATAAAATAAAGCCTCTGTCCTCAAGATGCTTCTGTTGGGGAGACGAGATATATAACTTAGTTTTGCTTGTCCTCCTGGTGTAACTAAAACACTTTTCTGGTATTATTCAAATTATCATTTAGTTCCATTGCCCTCTTTGAACATGAGAAAAAACCTCTTCTTTTACCACTTCCCAAATTTTCTCAAATTCCATTCACTTTCCGTGGAGTCAGGCAATCATCTCTGACACTATCACTGAGCATTGCATGTCAGTAACTTTCTACACTGAGCCCATGGAAATTTAGAAACTTGGAAAGTAGTGTGAGGGTAGGTTGCTATGCAGAGGAGTGGGTAGATTTAGAAGACACACATGCCATATGCACAGTGTAGATGCTAAAGAACCTTGGAATGGTCACCTTGTGTGATCCTTGCTCCCTGGACAGGAAACCAGGAAGGATGGGCAGAGAAATACCCAGGCAGGACAACCAAGCTTTACTAATTCAACTCTTGGTGGGGCTACGAGACTCCAGGGACCTGTGCATTCTGCCGTCCACCTAATTTCTCTTCCTAGAGTGGAAGAACACCGTCTGGGCACAGGATCCTATTAATAATAAAATGGATTTAAAAGAAGCAATTGTTGCCTCCTTCAGTCAGAACTGTGTGCTGTACTGAACTCTTACGTGTTTTTTTCATCAGGCCGTGTTAGCAGTGATAACGAACAAAGACCAGATTCCTTATTCAGAGGGTGGTTAGTTCTCAAAAGTTGAAGCTGGTTCCTCAGTGGATCCATGCATTTGAGGATACAGATCAGGTGTGTTTGAGAGCACAGCTACAGGTCTGCTTTGAAGACAATGAAACCAAGATACGGAGGCAGTGACCTCTGGGGTTTGGGGCGACACAAGAAAAAACGAACATAAACCACGAGAGTGGAGTCAGTAACTCAGCAAAAAATCCAGAGTTTATATTGAGAAGACTTCCCTGGTTTTGGGTTTTGAGGAGCTCATAGAGGGGATCGGGGATGCTTAATTATACGGTGTTGTTTCCTTTTCTTGGTCTCAAGTTTTTAAAGAATGTTTTGTGTGTGTGTCTTTAGAATTGGTGAATGAATGAACCTCACTTTTTTAATCCCTGAGCTTCTCAAACCATGAGTCACTGGAGCACTGTCATCACACGTAGGCTTACAAAGCTGACGAGGAATGGATCACAGGTCAGGTGCAGAGCTTTCGTCTCTGAGAAATGATCAAGCAAGGAAACACCCAGAGGCACAGGGCAAAACGCCCTCCTGGAAGCCGCTGGGGTGGGGAGATGCGGAGGCCCAGTTCGGCATGCAGCATGCCTTCCGTGTGGCTCACCTGTCTTTTCCTCCTTTCAGCACGACACCAGGAATCCGGCAACGGCACCGAAGTCCAGAGCCTGGCCCTGGGCAGCTTTGGTGCTTTCTCTCACGATGGAGTCCGTGAGCACATTTCACTTCTCCCGGTGCCCTCCGGCACCGAGAGTCCAGTTTGCCAAGTAAGTGAGGGTGGCTGGGGGTGAGGGACGAGGGCAAAGTCCCCAAAGCTCAGCTTCCTTTTCTAAGCCCTGCTGGCCTGAAGCACATTTAAGTTGCTTCCTCACTTTAGAAAGGAACCTGGCACCACCCTTGATTTTCCATACACCACTGCTGTGACCATCTTCATCTGTAAATGGGGCACATAATAGCACCCATCTTCCAGGGCAGGGGTTCTCAAAGTGAGGTTCCCCCACTAGTAGCATCAGCATTGCTTCAGAACTTGTTAGAAAAGCAAATGCTGGAGCCACACCCCAGGCCCACTGAACAGAAACTTGGGGGATGGAGGTCAGTAATCTGAGTTATCACAGCCCCCAGTTGACTCTGATGCACACTCAAGCTTGAGAACCACTCTCATGGGGTTGCTGTGAAGAGTAGAGAAAGGAGCGTGTATAACATGCTCGGAACAGTGCCTGGCACCTAAGCGTTACTTACCCATTACTATCATCGTCATCATCGCTGGAATCCTTCCGAATAGTGCTGCAGCGTGCAGGAGTACCGGGCACTCGCAGATGGAGATGCCCTTCCTGTGGGACAAACCCCCTGGCACGTATATATGCAAGCTGACACTCTTAACAGCACAGAGGTCTTCTCTTCTTGACCACTTACCACAATCATTATGGTGTCAAAGGAAAAACTGAAGAACCTACATTAGTAAGGAAAGACTTTATTAACGGGGATGATTGCAAGAGGGAGATGTTCAAAGCCTAAACTGGAAATTTCTCAGGAAAGGGGTGGGTGAGCAATACTTTTATAGGAACAGACCATGGTCTGGTGGCTGTGGAAAGAGTAAGGAGGTAATAAAAACTGCTGTGTGGGAGTCTTGAAAGTTAAAAAGCTGCGTCAAAGTGCACTAAGAGGAGAGTTGGGACACTGAAGCAAAAGTTACAGAATGGGAAGTTCACATAGAGTTTAGGGCCTAGCTGCCCAAGTCATGCCAGCCTAAAGCTATCTTAAATATGAAGTTTGGATCAGCCTTGTCAAGAAACTAACTTTTACTTATGCCATGTGTAGTAGGCTAAGTAACAGCCCCCAAAGATATCAGGTCTTAATTCTTGGAACCTGTAAATGTTACCTTATTTGGCAAAGATTGTGCAAATGTGATTAAATTAAGGATTTTGAGATGGAGAGATTACCTTGGGTTATCTGGGTAGGCCCTAAATACAATCACAAGTGAATGGGAATTTGACAGACAGAAGAGGAGAAGCACGCACTGGAGCCGAGGCATACACTGGAGCCATGTGGCCACAAGGTAAGGAGCGCCTGGAGCCACCAGAAGCTGGAAGAGGAGACGAACAGGTTCCTCCCAGAGCCTCGGGAGGGAGTACAGACCTATCAACACCTGGTTTTCGGCCAAATGATGCTGATTTTGGACTTCGGAACTCCATAACTGTGAGAGAATACATTCCTGTGGTTTTAAGCCCCCAAGTCTGTGGAAATTTGTTACAGCAGCCATAGGAAACTAATACACCTTGTTTCATGAAAAGACTGTTTTCAAATTGGAGGAAGAGATCCCCTGGCATCCAAAGGAGAGTTTATGGACTATAGTCTTAGGGGTGGGGAAAAATCCCACAGTGTCAGCTCCTTTGTTACCTACTGCACTCATTTAAATATACTGGTCATGGCTGTGCTCATACGGTGTAAAATTAAAATTATTGTAGTCAATCTCAGATTTTAAAATGGAAAGGCTGAGCTTCAGAAAAGCTGTTAGTAAAGTTACATGCAGAATGTGTCTAAGTAAATGCACAAACCACACCAGGAGAGGACATCGAGCACAAAGTAAGAGTTTAATTAATTCTTGTTGATTGATTCACCTACTTAACAAATTGGCTGTTTAACCCTTTGGGAAAAGCAAGGTTACAGGAGCTCAGAAAAATAAGTTATTTCATAAGTGGCTTCATATGAATATCTAATCATAAACAGGCTCTATTCCATAAAATTATAAATGGTAATAAACCACTTTATAAATACAGTTTTCTGGATAATGTTTTTAACAGTAATTCTTGGCATAGTGAATTTCAACAAATTGGAGAAGGATGTCATATTGGGGAGCGGTGTTCAGTGGCCTCAGGGTCTCGAATACCACATTAGATTTGTTCGTTCCCCTATGGTTTAAAACTGCCTAGGGGTCAGCCCCATGGCCAAGTGGTTAAGTTCACACCCTCCGCTTCAGTGGCCCAGGGTTTGCTGGTTTGGGTCATGGGCACAGGCCTACACACTGCTCATAAAGCCATGCTGAGGTACCGTCCCACATAGAAGAACCAGAATGACCTGCAACCAGGATATACAACCATGCACTGGGGCTCTGGGGAGAAGAAAAAGAGCAAGATTGGCAACAGTTTTAGCTCAGGGCCAATCTTCCTCACTAAAAAGCACAAAAGAAAAACCTCCCAGAGATGTGGTAAAGAATTATATCCTGGTTTACTAGTGAGGAAAAGAAATCTAAGAGATGCACACAAATACTTTCACAGATACTGCATTTTAAACAGGAATCGGGAAGTTCTGCCAATGCATTTTATCAAGGCGGAGCTGAGGCTTGGTTGCTTGACTAAAACATGACCACTTTAATGATTAGCACTCATCAAAGTTATTTTGCAAAGAAATAAGAATACAAGAAGAAGAAAAGGAACACAATGGTTAGTAATAACACATTTTTCTAATGCAGTATTTAACAGATTATGTATGAGTAGATGTCATGAGTTGGAGCAATAATATCTTCCACTCTCTTGCTCCTATATTTCTCCTGAATTTAGGTATTTCTCAATTTAATTTTAGATTCGGGGCACATTTGGTATAAAAAGCATCCCTGCTTTCTCCAGTGTATTTGTGTCACTTTCCAAGAAGGGGATGCCCTTCTTTGGAGCAGCACCTGCCACACAGCCTCCTGTCAGGCTATTGCTCAAGGCACAGACCTTAACGCAGTAGCAGGTTTTTCCACCATGTGCAACCTTACAGTGCTGTGACTCAAGGGCAACTGCAAAACCCACGCTAGAATAACTAAGCTTTCTTGTGATGGACTTAGTAAACAAACAGACAATGGCTGGACTTTATATGACAATAGGACTCTGACCCACAAAAGACACGTCTGCAGCAACTACGTCAGAACAGTCAGGACATGTTAATGGCTCCCAACTTCTTACTTTTGCCTCCACTTCCAACCTAGGACAAACCAGAGAAATCCAAATATTCTCCCCAAGCAAATCACATAGGACATTCCATTTCTAGTTATTCCTCCTCTAGCTTCCCCATGACAACAGCCTCTCATCAGGACTTATGGAGGTTCCCCTATTTTTTCATTATAAACTTTTCATCACCCTGTCTTTGAATTGTCTCCCTTGTCAGAGCAAGTTGTTTTCATGTGGGTGGTCTTCCTTTATTTCCATGTGTGAATGATGCTTGTGTTGACCTCCATGATTAACTTCCTTTTAAAAGAAGAAAAAAAGAAAACTCCAGCCACATGCAATACAATATATTTTTGTAACCACCTGAGAACTTCTGGCTCCTAGTTGTGTTTGAGAGGAAGAGGATTCTACTTCCAAGGACATAAAATGAAATGTTTAATAAGCTGATTTTTAAAAATATTTGTCTGGTGCTGGCCCCATGGCCTAATGGTTAAGTTTAGCATACTCCACTTCAGTGGCCCAGGTTCGTGGGTTCAGATCCCAGGTGAGGACATACACGCCACTCATCAGCCATGCTGTGGCAAAGTCCCACATACAAAATAGAGAAAGATTGGCACAGATGTTAGCTCAGGGACAATCTTCCTCAAGGAGACCAAAAAAAGAAGAAATTCGTCTGATTGTGCTCCTACGAAGGTTATCAATTTAATTTTAACTAAGAGTTTACAAACTGCCATGCATTATGACTCCATTGTTGTAAAAAAAAAAAAAATATATATATATATATATATATACATATAAAGAGATGCCTAGAAAAGAGTTATGGGGGAGGAGACAAGGGGTGTTTATTTTCTAAAATGAATATGTTTCTTATATAATTAAAAAAAGAAACCTTAGAAAAGTTTTTGAATTAATTTCCTTAAATCTTTAGTTATATATATATTTTTTTCTCCATCTAAAACATTTCTTCAAACTGCATAACCTAAACCCTGACATTAAATCTTATTAAAGTACATTTCTTACATCTCAAGAGAAGCACTTTGGATGCATTCACAATGCAGAGAGCAGGAAAGTAAAAGCAGTCTCCGTCTTTCTCGACCGCTTTTCTCCTGTTTATTAAGCCAAATTTCTCAGTAAATAACTCGTTTTGTTGGTTTTGCGAAATGCTCCAGAGGCAGGAAGAATCCCCGCCTGGGGAAGACAGGAAACGGGCATTACAAACGCCACGCCTTCTCTGGACACCTCCCTGGCCGGCTCCCTCCCCTCCCAGGACTTGGGCGCTGACCACCGCGTCCAGCCCCCGGGGTATGGCCGGTCCACCCCAGGGTCCTCCAGCACCCAGCCGCTCCGCCCAGAAACTGGGAGATAACGCGTCTGCCCGCGGCTCTGCATTCTTGCCCTCGCCCCACCCAGACAGTGGACTGATCAGCAATCAGTAAGCTCGATCGTACTGTTCCCGGCCCTCCACAGCTTTCAACCCAAAGCTCCAGGACTGAAGGACACGCAGGGTTACGCTGAAAATCCACATGGGCTCCCTGTGAGCCTCTTTTCCCGAAGCACGCACCAAGCGCATGAACTCGGGGTCCTTAGTCGCCCCGAGCGCCCAGGGCGCCCCCTCCTCAGCGCTGCCCCGGGCCCCACGCGTCTGCCCCGGGCCACCGAGCCCGCACCCGAGGCCGCGGACAAGCCGGGACTGAGCCGCATCACGCGCCGCGAGCCCACGCGCGGATGCCCCGCCCCCAGGCCGGCGCGGCCAATCGCGACGCGGGCAGGCGGTGGGGGGGGGGGGGTGGAGGGGGCTGGCCCGGCCGAATCCCAGGGCTTTAAATGCGCGGCCCGGGGGGCCACAGCCAGGCATCGGAGACCCCCGGACCTGTGCGTGCTGACTGCGCCTGCGCAGCTGCGCCCGCCACAGGTAAGCGCCCCAGGCCGGCCCGGCCAATCGCGGCGCGGGCAGGCGTGCCGAATCCCGGGCTTTAAAGGCTGAGTCAGGCGCGCCCGGGTCAGAACCTCTGGCTCGCCGGGTGTTGGGACAGCGGCCTTCGTCTCTCAAGTCCTCCTGCGCAGCTGTGGCCGCCGCAGGTCAGCCACCGGGGCTGAGGCCGAGGCGTGTTGGGGACAGGGCCTGGAGGAGGGGTCGGGGACACGGGCAGGCGGGCGGGCGCCACGCCCGGGAACGAGAGCGTCTGCCCACCCGGAGCTGGTGAGGTTGCGTGGGCGCTGCCTGGAGCCCGGCCAGCCTTGAGGCCGGGGGAGGGGAGGGCGGCTCGGGACCCCGGGCGGCGCTGAGACCTCTCGACTGGGCTGTGCGGGAGCCGGGCAGCCTCAGCGCGGCCTCCACCGGACCGGGCCCGGCCGGGCTGGACACGGCAGCCTAAGCCGCACGCCGCGCTGCGGGCCGCGCTCCCTGCGCCGCCGCCCGCAGCCCCCGGAGCGGGGCGGTGCTCTGAGCCCCGGGAGAGCCTGCTCCTGTCCGAGCGCGGGCACCGGGGCTCTGGGCTCCGTGTGCCGGGACACCGCGTCCCCGGTGTGGGGAGGGAGTGCGGGTGTCGACGCGCAGGCCACCTGTGGGCACGGCGGGGCTCTGGAGGCGCTCCTGCCCACCTTGCCCTGGGAAGGCCTTTCGGAAAGGTTTCTAGTCGAGGAGCAGGGTTCGAAGGCACGTCTCACCCCCGCCGTACGGTGGTCAAGAAGAAGGTGTGAGGCTTCTGTCCCTGCTTGGGATAAGATGTCCTCATTAGTGAGGTTTTCCTGGGCCTTCTATAAATACCTGGACCAACAGTTTCCGAGTTGTTGCCTTAAGATTCTGACCTCTAAGGTACCTTGAGACCCTTATCAAAACCGAAATTTTCACTGCACCCTTACAAGGCTGTTTGAATTCCTGTAGCACTTGTCAGCCCACTTTTTGGTTGATGGCTGAATCAGATAGCTCCTCCGTTTTTTGGGGTTTTTTTCTGCTTTATCTCCCCAAACCCCCCCTGTACACAGTTGTGTATCCTAGTTGCAGGTCCTTCTAGTTGTGGGGTGTGGGATGCCGCCTCAATGTGGCCTCATGAGCGGTGCCATGTCAGCGCCCAGGATCCGAACCCTGGGCCGCCGCAGCGGAGCGCGCGAACTTAACCACTCGGCCACGGAGCCACCCCGATAGCTCCTCTGTTTGATAAAGTCCTTGGCCTGTTTTTCTCCACCCACATTCTTAGCCGCCTTCCACACAGCTGCCGTAAATATTCTGAAGATCTTTCAAATGTTTTTACTCCACCATAGTGGCTGTAAGTTCTCAGCAGAAAGTAGGACAGCTTTTTTTTTAAAGGATTGGCCTCATCAAATCCTCATTTCTTTTCCCTTCCTAGGTTTTTGAAACATGAATCCTTCACTCTTTCTGGCTGCCCTTTGCTTGGGAATAGCCTCAGCTGCTCCAAAACTTGATCCCAGTTTAGATGCACAATGGTACCAGTGGAAGGCAACGCACAGAAGACTGTATGGCGTGGTTGGTAACATCTGAAACTGTCCAGCGGGATCTCACAGAGAACGGTCCATACTGCTGGGAGTTTATAGCCGAGAGTAACTTCTTGAGGCCGCCTCTTACCAAGGCAGTAACTTCATGGCACCCATTACCAAGCACAATATAGGCATACGTCCCTGTTGTGTGGGTGCTGGAGAACAGCTACCAGAAGTAAAAAGCCATCGCTGGCCATGGTTTCTCTTCTGTGTCTGCAAATCCGCTTGGTGAGGATGGGTTGGGTTTTAAGTAGAAAAACAGATGTTCCTTTATGTTTGTCTCTAGAATGAAGAAGGATGGAGGAGAGCAGTGTGGGAGAAGAATATGAGAATGATTGAACTGCACAATCAGGAGTATAGCCAAGGGAAGCACGGCTTCACCATGGCCATGAATGCCTTTGGTGACATGGTGAGTGTGCCCTGGGTTGCGGAACTTTTTGTGCTTTCTGTCCTCAGTGCTTTAGCAAAATCATCTCTTGCTTTCCAAATTCTATTTCATTTGCCTTGAAGACCAATGAAGAATTCAGGCAGGTGATGAATGGCTTTCAAAACCAGAAGCACAAGAAGGGGAGAGTGTTCCTTGAACCTCTCTTTCTTGAAGTCCCCAAGACTGTGGATTGGCGAGAGAAAGGCTACGTAACCCCGGTGAAGAATCAGGTAGGACAGGATTCAGATTCAGATATTCTTAAGAGTATTTAGGCATATGGGCTATTGTTAGTCTTTGTATTTGTCTTGTAAACTGACAGGTTTTTTATTTTCAGGGTCCATGTGGTTCTTGTTGGGCTTTTAGTGCGACTGGTGCCCTTGAAGGACAAATGTTCCGGAAAACTGGGAAACTTGTTTCACTGAGTGAGCAGAACCTGGTGGACTGCTCTCGGGCTGAAGGCAATCAGGGCTGCAATGGTGGCCTGATGGATAATGCCTTCCAGTACGTCAAGGACAACGGAGGCCTGGACTCAGAGGAATCTTACCCATATCTTGCGAAGGTAAACAGAGCTCCTTATCTTGTTATTCCATTTCTGCTTTTGAAAGTTGAACATTTTCAGAGGTAACAGTCACTTTATTCAGCATTCACATTTTAGATGCAACCTGTCAGAACTGTCGTTATAAATTATCAGTCTTTGCACAGTTATCTGATTAGGTGGTTAACATATTGCTATTCTTGCTTCATGTAACATGGAGAATATATGCACCATTCTGCATATAAATTTCTCCATAGTGAAAAATTACTTATGGACAGGTAGACCTAAAGGGTCTTATTGAAGAAACAACTGCTGATTTTTCAATTTCAAACTAACCAGTAGCATTTTGCTTTCTGGACTGCTTTATAACAAAGTTGACCTAGACATCATTAAGCTGCAGACTGCTGAGTTGTGTGGTCCTAGAACTCGTGTTCCCCAGGAGTGAATGGTAGTAATCATTTCTCTCTCTCGTTACCTTTAAAAGGAAGGAAATAACTGTAATTACAAGCCCGAGTATTCTGCTGCCAACGACACTGGCTACGTGGACATCCCTCAGAAGGAGAAGGCCCTTATGAAGGCAGTGGCTACTGTAGGGCCCATCTCTGTTGCTATTGATGCAGGCCATGAGTCCTTCCAGTTCTATAAATCAGGTAGATGTTACTCTTTTTGTTATAGAAATTCAGGCAGGCAAAACTGGAAAGCGTCACCATGGTTGACTTTTTCATATGGAGGCCTTCTTTCCAGGACTAGAATTTGAGTGTGCATTTAACATAGTGATGTTTCCATTTGACATTGTACTTTAAGTGTTTTCTCAAGATGACAACCTCCTCATAAATATTTTTAAATGGCTATGTAATTCTATAAATACAACCTAATTTATGTAAATATACTTCAGTTGTTGGATCTTTTTCCCAGAAATTTTTTACTATTGTAATTAGAACTGTTAAGAAGCCCGTGGCTCAAGTATGTTTTTGTTTTGTGCTTTTTCCTTAGTTGACATGCTAAGAGTAGAAGGGATTATGCTAATTAATATTAGTAGACAAGTCCCGAAATTACCTTTGCCTTGATAACTAGATCTTATTATTGGAAACCTTTTTTTTTTTCCCTTTGGTAAAAAATATTTTGGATTTAGTTGAATTGTTGATTTCTAGTGAGTTGAGTTTGACTTTTTCCTTTTTATCAGCTTTACTTTTTTTTTTTTTTTACTTTCCCAGGCATTTATTATGATCCAGACTGCAGCAGCAAAGACCTGGATCATGGTGTTCTGGTGGTTGGCTATGGCTTTGAAGGAAGAGATTCAAATAACAATAAATTTTGGATTGTCAAGAACAGGTATAAAACTTCAAATGTTACATTTATATTTTAAATTGAAAGGGGAATCCTTGTTTGGAATCAGTATTTGGTTTCAAGTCCAAAAAAGTTCAAATTTGAAGTCAGGAAAGTCTTTCTCCTGCTTAGGGTAAACACAGAAGTACTGATGTTTGATTTTAAGATTCTGTAATAAGCTTCTTGGGGTTATTATTATGTATTTGTAACATGGCATTTCTAAATTCTGAAAATTTTCTTAATTCAAAAACATGTCTGGCCCCAGGGGTTTCAGATAAAGGATTTTGCACCTATAGGTTGAGGGCTGGTTTCCCTTTTCTGTCTCAGGTTTTTCAACAAGGTATAGTGAGCAGAAGCATCTGTCTCTGTGATTCTTTAAGTCTGAAAGATTGTCCAAGACTCCAGTGGCCTCTGTGCATCCTTCCTGTTACCATTTGTTGCCCTACCATTGCATTCTGCTTCTCAGCTCTCTCTGCCTTGAGGGTTGTCAGGATCAGTTTTTACAGCTAAAGTTCTTTCATTGAGATGAAGTGTAGGATAGCCTGTGGAGATAGACTGCTACATTGGAATCCCAGTTTGACCTCAATTTCCTGTCTTATAGAAGTTGATAAGGAACCACGGAAAGTAATATACTTAGATTTTAAATATGGACTGTTATTAATGAAGCTAATGTGTACTTGATTCTTTGTATAAAACAGAAAACATACTCTTCTTTCAGTTGGGGTCCAGAATGGGGCTGGAATGGCTATGTAAAAATGGCCAAAGACCAGAACAACCACTGTGGAATTGCCACAGCAGCCAGCTATCCCACTGTGTGAGCTGACGGACAGTGATGGAGAGGACTTGAGGACAGCATATCCAGAGGAATTTTATCTTAAAACTGAACAAACCCTTATGCGTAAGATAAGACACTTGAATCTTTGAGGATCCAAGTTGTGATTTGAATTCTGTGACATTTTTATAAGGGTAAAATGTTACCACTACTTTAATTACTGTTATAAATAGCTTTATAATGTTGAAGACTCATTGCTTAATTCTAAGAATTTTGAATTTCCATTTTTTAAAAGGATATATAAAGTTACCTTTTAAAATAAATTTTAATTCACTATGTAGAGATGGAACTTCTTTCTGTTTGTGTAATTGGAAACTATAATTGGGCTATAAAGACATAACTGAATGTGCCAGTGGTGCCTTAGGACAAAGACATTGGGTGGCCTTCTGGGTCTTTTAGTTATAAATATGCAGATTTTATGTCAGCTGTTCATTGGCCGTGTTGACCCAACACTTGAATCTAGCAAAATGTGACAGACAGTCTGGAAGGACAAAGGTAAATTGTTTGAATAAAGAAAACCAATTCACTTTGTAGAAAAGTGAATAGGCATACAGATTCTTAGGTTTTAGATACTAGAAAAGGAGATCCTCTTCCTTTGACTCAAGATGGTCATAACCTAGTAAAGTTAGAGGATGAAAGTCTCAGAGCCGGTGACTGAAGTACCCTGAATTGCTGGAGAAGACCATGTGACTACTCTGCAGTTGAGTAAGGACCAGATACAAGTGGATGGCCAAGGCTGTTTTGTCTTCGTTCTGCCAAGTCTCTGATGGCATTCCACATAACACTCCTAGGAAAAGCCTCATTGTTACCTAGTGTTAACAAAAGTAAATTTAATGGTGTGATTAACCATTAAATCATCGGTAATAACTGGAGAAATGTGTTCAAGATCCACAAGAGAGGAAGCTGGGCTAAAAAAATAGTCCTCTGGCCTTGGAAGATTGGTGAGAGGTCACTAGGGCAAACTTGGGCGTAGCTACCTAATCTCTGAATTAAAAAATAAACTCAGAAGGAAACAAAACAGCCTAGCATATGGTTAGACGCCTAACATATATATTTTTAGTAAATACAAATAAAACAATACCTTTGTGTATTTAAAAGATGGGAAAGAAATATGCAAAGCTTCTGGCTAAATTATGGATGATTATTTTCCTTAACCTATTCTGCAGCAAACATATTTTTATTAGCAGGAAAAAAAATAGTAAAAATATACCTACATTCTGCAGGCTGAAGAAGCATGTGTGCGTGTGTTTAAAATCACATGTTCCCAATCAAATGAGAAAATACAAGGAGGAAGCTGGTGAAATAGTTAAATCTAGCCATCGTCCATTGTGAAAGGGATGAGAGGGGACGGCCGGAACTATGTATCCCTCAAAACCCACATCAGCCTTTGTCCACAGCCGATTGTGGAAAACGTAATCTTCCATGTTCAGTCTGAGTTTCTGTGAGAAAGGCTGCTTTCGTCTTGCCTTGCATCAGCAGGCTGGCTCTGAGTGCTGTCCACAGAATCCTGAAACAACTTGGGACTCTAAGGAAGCGTCTGGGTGCTAAACTGAACAAAAGTGTGATGGCTTTTTATTTAAATAATACAGTTTCCGGTCTTAAAGCAGAAGACCCCTCAGATGTCTATGAGATTTGATGTTTTTATAGCTTTCAAAGATCTTTGTATTTTAAACTGTGAGAAGTTCCAAACCACATCTATCATCTAAAAGCATTTTTCAAAGGAGCCAATAAACTTGAAATAAATAGAACCGGAAACAAATTTGATCACCACAAAAATCTAATCTGAAGTACAAATTTATTACCAGTATTTCCTGTGATCCAGACATCTCAACAATTCCTTTTCCTAGTTAAATTGCAAGGGAAGTAAGAAAAGGTGAGATAGAAATGATCCTGCAAGTTATGAGGGAGAAATTGGTTCATGTTGGTGTGTAGCTACAAGACTAGCCAGCCCTGGTGGTCTAGTAGTTAGAATTTGGTGCCCTCATCACTGTGGTCGAGGTTCATGTCCCAGTCAGGGACCCACACCACTGTCTGTCAGTTGTCCTACTGTGGTGACTGAGTGTTGCTGTGATGCTGAAAGCTCCGCCACCAGTATTTCAAATACCAGCGAGGTCACCCATGGTGGACAGGTTTCAGTAGAGCTTCCAGACTAAGACAGACTAGGAAGAAGGACCTGGCCACCCACTTCTCAAAAAATTGACCATGAAAACCCTGTGAGTAGGAGCGGAGCATGGTCTGATACAGCACTGGAAGGTAAGCGGATGGCACAAAAGGACCAGGCAGGGTTCCACTCTGCTGGACACAGGGTCACTAGGAGTTGATAAGGATTTGGGTTATATAGGTGTGTGCATTTGTTAAGCTCAAAAATCTGCACACTTAAGATTTGTACAGTTTATTATATATAAATTTTACATTAAAAGACAAATATTGAGCCTCATTAATAATATGCATGCTAAGGTATCTAAGAGAAAGTACTGATGTCTGCAAATTATACTTTTTCGTTTTTTTCTGGTAAAATATATATAAAATTTAACATTTTAGCCATTTACAATTCAGTGGCATTAAGTATGTCCATAATGTTGTACGAACATCACCACTGTCCACTTCCAGAACTTTTTTATCACCCCAAACAGAAGCTCTGTACCCATCAAACAGCAACTTCCCATTCTCACCCCTCCCACCCCCCCGCCCCCAACCCCTGGTAACCCCTATTCTGCTTTCTGTCTCTATGAGTTTGACTATTCTAGGTGCCTCATTTAAGTGGAATTGCACAATATTTGTCCTTTTGTGTCTGGCTTATTTCACTTAGCATAACATTCTCAAGGATCATCCACGTTTCACATGTGTCAGGATTTTATTTCTTTTTAAGGCTGAATAATCTTCTCTTGCATGCATATACTGCATTTTGTTTATTCATATGTTAATAGACATGTGGGTTGTTTCCACATGTTGGCTATTATGAAGGATGCTGCTATGAACATTGGTGTACAAGCATCTGAGTGGAATTACTGGATCAGATAGTAATTCTGTATTTAACTTTTTAAGGAACTGCCAAACTGTTTTCCACAGCAGCTGTACATTCACACCAGCGAAACGACCTGGATGAAAGAAAGCTAAACCATGGTACCCAAATACTTTTAGTTAATGTGAATTTGCACTTGGTTTCAGGTGGCAAGTAACCCGGCTGTGTCCTTGACTGGGTCTCCCTCGGTGATCTTTATCAGCCATTTAAATAAACGCCTAGGCAGCACCTCAAGCACAAGAAGCTTGAGGGAACTTCTAACACACACACCACACACATGCACACAAGTCCATCTCACACCACTAAACCACCCCAAACACGTGAAAAACAAATAAAAGCTATGTTTGCTATGAAAATACAGCTCTGAAAGGAATCCCCTGGTCCCAGGTCATCCCTAGTCCCTCCTATGAGGAAAGGATTGTCAAATCCGTAGAGGCAGAATTTTCAGGGATGGCCTAATAAACAGGACTGGCTGCAAGTGACAGAAACCAACTTTAAACTGGCTTATGCAAGAAGAGGACTTCTTGGCTGCAGATGTGGCAGGGTCCAGGACTCAAAAAATGTCACCAGTACTTCACTGTGTCTCATCTCCAGGATCTGCTTCCTTTACATTGGACATGGTGCTCCTTTGGTCCTCTTTGGAGGAAAGCATTTTTCCCAGAGTTGTGTCCAGGCTGATGTTGCTCGGCCCTGCCTGGGTCACAGGCCTTCCTCAGGTTATGGGGGTTTCCCACACACCTAAACCACATAGATTGGTATTGGAAGAGTGGTTCTTCCACAGGAAAAGCTGGACATTTTCACCAGGTTGGCGAGAAGGACATATGCCCATGATAGAGAGGTCAAAATTTTCGAAAAGAAAGAGAAAAGGATTTACAAGCTCTAGAAAGACTGAAACTAATAGAGTGAAATTTATTGTGCGTAAATGGAAACTGTATATTGAGTTTTCATTAAAAAGTACATGTAGATATGTATAAACAAGTACAAGATGAAAGAGAAATGGCTTAATGGTTCTCTCAAAAAATAGCTTAGTTTTTGGTTATCGATGATTTTGATATGACTAACAACATGATTTGGGCACCCCAAAGTTTGCAATGGTGGAATTAAAGAGCTAGATGAAGGAGGAGATAGCAATATTAGTATTTACCTCATGACATTTTGTCTGGAATATTGTGTTCAGGCCTGGGAGCCACATTTTAAGAAGGGCACTCCCTGGTGAGCGTCCAGAAAAGGATCAGTATCTAAACAGAATGGTGAGTCTTTGGTGAAGGGAAGTGTTTATTGCTATGGGGCAGGGGATGTAATCCAGAAAGAAGAGTGTAGGGCGGCTATTATAGACAGAATGCCTGCTTTGCACGTGAAGGTTGGTGTCTTCAAACAGGCCAACCAGGCAGGACGCTTGGGCCTCCTGCAAAGCGCCATGGCCCCACTCAGGAAGCACAAGTCAGGCTGCAAACCTTCAGGGACTTTCTGGACCAGTGCTGGAGAGGGCTCTTGAGGATCAGACGCTTCTGTGATTTCTGGTACTGCCTCACTTCTCAGAGAGTGACAGTCCTGGGCAGGTATGGCCGCCAAGGACTTTGGGGGTTCTGGGGATCATGGCAGGTATTTTTTCTAATGAGCTTGGTGCACCACCAAGAAGGCCAAGCAGCACTTCCCACACACGAGTCTTCTCTTCGGCACGGTCTCCCGGAGCAAGAGTAGCCTCTGCACCCTGCACCTGCAGGGATGTAAGGCAGCTGCAGCTGTGGACACAGAGTACAACTTTAGCTCTGGACCACACCCAAGCATGTGCTTCTGTAGGCTAGGGCACTTCATACCTTCTCAATAGAGGTTTACCAAAGGAAGGAATACACAAATGATATTTCCAACAATCAAACACACTGGTAATTTCTTTTCATATTTTTTAGTCTATTTTTCTTGGGGAAAAAAATGAATACTTTTAAAAAAAATTGTGTCTACTACTTCTGTCAATTCCTGAAAGTGAGTGTTAAAGTCCCCAACTATGATCGTGAATGTGTCTATGTCTCCTTTCAGCTCTATCAGCTTTTGCCTCATGCATTTTGAGGCTCAGTTGTTGGCGTGTACACATTTAAGATCATTATATCTCCTCCTGGTGAGTTGATCCTTTTATCATTATGTAATGTCCCTCTTTGTCTCCAGTACTTATTTTTGCTCTGAAGTCTGCTTTACCTGGTATTATTAATAAAGCCACTCTTGCTTTTATTTAAATTAACATTTACTCATTGTTCTTTTTTTATCCTCTTACTTCCAACTTACCTATGTCTTTGTATTTGAACTGTTTCTTGTAAACAGCATATTGTTGGATCATGTTTGTTTGTTTGTTTTTTAACCCACTCTGCCAATCTGTCTTTTAATTAGTGTATTTAGACTATTTAAATTTCAGGTAATTCTGATATGTTAGGGCTGAAGTCTGTCATTTTATTATTTGCTTTCTGTTTATCTCCTGTTTCTTATTCCTATTTCTCTTTTCTTACCTCCCTGTGGGTTATTTGAACATTTATTAGGATTCTACCTTGGTTTACTTAGGATATTTTGAGTATATGGCCTTGTATAATTTTCTTAGTGATTACTTTAGGTATTCTAATGTATATATATATATATATAACTTATCACAGTCTACTATTATTGATGTTTAACCATTTCTAGTGAAGTATAGAAACCTTACTTCCATTTAGCTCCCTTTAGCCTCCCCTCTTTTTAAATATAATTATTGTATTTTCTTCTTATATTTTGAACACCACGTGAGAGACAGTGCTATAATTTTTGCTTCAACAATCAGATGATTTAAGAAACTCACAAAAGCTTGGATAGTCTTTTTTTTTTTTTTTTTGAGGAAGATTAGCCCTGAGCTTCCTGCTGCCAATCCTCCTCTTTTTGCTGAGGAAGACTGGCCCTGAGCTAACATCCATGCCCATCTTCCTCTGCTTTATAGAAGTGGGACGCCTACCACAGCATGGTGTGCCAAGCGGTGCCATGTCTGCACCCGGGATCCAAACCAGTGAACCCCGGGCTGCCGAGAAGCGGAACGTGTGAACTTAAGTGCTGTGCCACTGGGCTGGCCCCTTGGATAGTCTTTTATATTCACCCCTATTCTCTTACCCATTCTGATGTTCTTTCCTTCCTGAAGTTCCAAGCCTTTCTGTTAGAGAACTTCCTTTAGCCATTTTTAAGAGCAGGGTTGCTGGCATAAAATTCTCTTTGTTTTCCTTCATCATGAAAGGACTTTCCCTGTCTTCTTGAAGGATGTTTTCATTGGATATAGAATTCTGGGTTGACAGTTTTTTTCTTTCAGTACTTGAAAAATGTTTTCCACTTTCTTCAGTCTCTAGGGTTTCAGATAACAAATATGTTTTTATTCAAATTGGTGTACCCCTATAAGTAGTGTGTTGTTTCTCTCTGGATGCATTCAAGATTTTTTTTCTTTGTCTTTAGTTTTCAGAAATTTAATTATAATCTGTCTTGGCATAGATTTCTTTAGATTTATCACATTTAGGAGTCATTTGCTGTCGTGAATCTGAAGATTTATGTCTTGTCCCAAATTTTAGAAGTTTCAGTCATTATTTTTTCAAACACTTTTTTAATCCCATTCTCCCTCTTCTCTGTTTCTGGTTTCTGATGATGTGAATGTTAACCCTTTTGTTACTGTCCTACAGGTCCCTGAGATGCTGTCATTTTCTTTTCTTTGTTCTATTTTTTTTCTATTGTCCACATCGGGTAAATTCTGTTGATCTGTCTTCAAGTTTTCTGAGTCTATCCTCTGTTATGTTCACTCTACTATTGAACTTATACAGCAAGTTTTTAATTTTGGTTACTGTATTTTTCAGTTTTCTAATTTCCATTTGCTTTCTTTTTATAGTTTTTATTTCTTTGGTTAAATTTTCTATTTTTCATTTGTTTCCCAAAATTCTGTAATTGCTTGTGAAGCATTTGTATGATGGCTGCTTAAAATCCCTTGTCAGATAACTCTAGTATCTGACTATCTTGGTGCTAGTGTCTGTTGATTTTCTTTTCTCATTTCTATTGTGATTTTCCTGGTTCTTGGTAACAGAAGTACTTTTTATTATATTCTAGATATTTTACATATTATACTATGAGACTGTGGATCATTTTTTAATCACTTTTGGGAGATACAGTGCAAGGGCCAGGTGTGTGTGTTTCTTCAGCTTCCTGTCAGTCTCCTCCAAACCTTTCTGGCCAAATGGGACACTGACTCACACTGCTTTGGTGCAGATGGGTGGAGTAAAAGTTCAGGTCCCTCGTCACCTCTTTGTCACCTTTCTGGCAAAAGTGAGGTACTGACTCATACCACCTTGTTGGCTCTGAGTGGGGTTGTATTATCTGCTCACTGCTTGGCTCCACTGTCTCCACGCTGGGGAGGGGCATGGGTGGAAGTCTGCCTGACACCACTTTGTTGCTGTGGGAAGAGGTGGAGGGATGGCTCTCCACTGGGCCCCCTGACATCAGGGGAGGGAGAAGCAGAGTGTCAACTATCCCTCCTTGCACCACTTCATTCTGCTTCATTGATGCAGGTGAGGTGGAGGGTCAGTTCCCCAGTGGGGTTGAGACAGGGCAGGAGAGGTGAAGCCCAGTTGTATGTAGCTCTACCTTGTCAAGTTTCCTTGCTGCTGAGTTGGGGTGGAGCCTCAGCTCACCCCTTAACCCCACTGATGTCATCCTGTGGGGGATCAGGGAGTATCAGACTACCACCTGCTTCCAGGCAAGTGTGGAATCCCAGCCCCTTAACACTACCCTCTTTGAACCCTTGTTTGTGTCTCGGGTTCAGAAATATAGTGGCTTTGCTTTCTGAGATGTCCTGCTTTTATTCTCCTTCCTCACTCTAGTCTAAGTCTTCTCTTTCAATCATCTCTGTTATCCCTATCCTGCTTGAGTCTGATTCCACTTCAAGCAATTTCTCCTCAGGGTGGGGCCCTGTCCTAAAAGGGAACCGTGGCAGGTTAATTCAGTGTTCATACGAGCTAGGCCGCTCTATCCCCTTCTGTCCTTGTTAACACGGGCTCCTTGCACCCACCTGGTACTGGAGACAGCAAATCTCCTTTTAGAGTTGCTGTTCTCAGATTGTCCCATCTCATTGCTTTCCTTGCTTCCTCCTGCACAGATGCTACTAGTATGCAGGTGGTTTGTCTCCACACCCCATATTTTGAGATTTGTGGAGATATCTTGTCATTTTTTTGTAAATTCGTCCTTGATATGTGATGTTTAGTTTTGTTTTGATGTCTAGTTGCTCTTTTTTATGTGGCAATTCAGAGTGACCAAACAACTTTACTGTCACTGCTCTCATCCTCCCCGAATCCTCTACCTCTTTTCATTCTTCATGTCCTATTGTCCGTTCTTCTCCGAATAGCCAGTGTAGTGTATTCTCTGCATTGTTCCTTCATGGATGAAGTGGCATTACATGTGTTTATAGGTTACCCAAACAGAAGAGAGATTTCTTATTTTGAGTCAATGACTGATTTAAACCATCCCTCCTACAAGTTCATTGATGATAATTGCAGTAAAGGAAAACTTCAGCTAGTCTCCTAGGGCCAACAGTGTACAAGGATGAGATGTGCTTTTCAAATTTAAAATTTCTATAATGGCATTGACATTTCACAATTAGATATATTAAAAATAAATATGGATGCAGTTAAAACAAATGTATAAAACTCTTATCACATAACTGAGACCAAAAGATTGATTCTTTCCTACTTATGTTTTTGTGAATATTTTTCAGTCGGAGGCTTGGTGGTTCCATACTTTACAAGGAATAGAGATTAAAATGAGTAATGAAAATCACCTTTTAAAATGAAACAGAAATATGTTTATCAAGAAATTAATGTAATCTCTATGATTGAGAATCAAAGGATAATTCAAAATCCCTGATTAAAGGAAGCCTATCCTTCTTTTAGGAATGCCCAATTTTCTATTGGTGCTCAAGCCTAAAAGAAATTTATCGTGTGAAATTTGCATAAGGAAATATTGAAAAACTTACTGGGCAATGGCTACTAATCTGGCTTTATTATGAATGACAGTAGATGAATATGCCCAAATTACAAATAACTAAGGCTAATTCCCTCCAATAGCTCAGCAACTAGTTTTTTTTTTTAAAAAAACTCAGATCTAGTCCCCTTTCTCATAGCCTTTAAAATCCCTTCTTCACATGAACCTGTAGAATCATAAAACACAAATTGATTTGTCTTCATGAATTTAGATTTTTTTTGGCCAACCTATTTTTCAGTCACCCCAATCTACATAAATGTCAAATAGTTTACAAATGGAATTCTGAGCACTTTTAATATGAATATGATTTTCCATATTATTTTTTAGATCTCTGATAATATGTTGTCAGAATAAGTACACAAATACGCACACTTATATTTCCAAAATATTTTATTTTATACAATCCAGACTTTTTTGTTTAAATTAACAAGAAAGTTTAAAAATTTATGTGGAAATGCAAAAGATCTAAATAACCAAAAAAACTTTATAAAATAAAAACAAAGTTGGAGGACTTACATTATCTGATTTGCAGAATTAATATAAAACTATAGTAATCAAGATTTGTTATACTGGCATAAGGATGGACATACAGATCAATGGAGCAAAATAGCAAGTCTAGAAACAGACCCACACATTTATGGTCAGGGCAATTGATTTTATGTACAGCTGCCAAGGTAGTTCAATGAGAGGATAGTCTTTTCCATAAATAGTGATGGAACAACTGGATATTTGTAGGGTGGCTATAGCTCAACTTTTATTCCGTACTCCATATCACACATAAAAACTAGCACAAAGTGGATCATAGTCCTTAATTTAAAAAGTAAAAATATAAAGTTTCTAAAAGGTGCAGTTGTTTTGACTGTGAGGTAGGCAGAGATCTCTTAGACGGCAAATAATATTAAGCAAAGAGAAATTAGACTTCATCATAATTAAACCTTCTGCTCTTTGAAAGAGACTCTTAAAATAAAAAGTGAGCCATATGATGGAATGTTGTATCTTGACTGTACCAGTGTCAATATCCTGGTTATGATATTGCACTATAGCTTTGCAAGATATCATCATTGGGAAAAACTAGGTGCATGGAATCTCTTGTATATTTCTCACAACTGCTTGTTAATCTACACTTATCTCAAAATAAGAAGTTTAATTAAAAAAGAACAAGCCACAGAAGAAAATATTTGTAAAATGTATATCTGACAAAGAACTTGTATAAAAAATATTTTTTTAAGTTTTATAACTAAAAAAGACAAAAGTTCTTTAAATAAAAGAAATAGAGCCAGCCCTGATGGCCTGGTGGTAAAAGTTTCGCACATTCTGCTTTGGCAACCTAGGTTCAGTTCCCAGGCATGGAACCACATCACTCATCTATTAGGAGCCACACCGTGGTGACGGCTCACATAGAAGAACTAGAAGGACTTATGACTAGAATATACACGTATGTACTGGGGCTTTGAGGGAGGTGGGGAAGAGAGGAAGATTGGCAACAGATGTTAGCTCAGGGTGAATCTTTCCCAAGAAAAATAAATAAATAAATAAAAGAAGGTACAAAAATTTGAACAGGCCCTTCATAAAAGAAATTTTGTGTGCAAATAATGACAGGAGAATATGTTCAACATAATTATCTATCCAAGAAATGCAAATGAAAACGACATCCAATAGAGTGGATAAAATTAAATGACTGACACTTTTCTCATTCCAGACTAGATGGAGTAAGTATATGTCACTATGTCCCTCCCACTATTTAAAAAAAAACCCTAGACAAAATTTATAAAGCAACTGACAAAAGATTCTGAAGGTAGGGGAAAGAAGACAGACTATGTAAGGACCTTGAGACTCAAAGAAAAACCAGTGGTGCTTTCCTGCAGGTTTTTTTGTTTGTTTGCTTTTGTTTTTGTTTTTGCCTCTGCCTCATATATCACAGCCTGGGCACTGGAGAGACCTGTCATCTGGAAACACCAATGGGCACAGACAAAAAGGAAAACTTACAGAAAAGCCCACTCTCTCTAACAAAAGGACCAGAAAAAAGTCCAACAGGACAGAAACATTTTGATCATTCTTGCCCAATCTAGGAAAACATTATTAAAAATTCTGCCCCCACAGACTCTTGATTGTCACTGGACACCGAAGCTGCAGAGATTGTGAACAGAGCCCTGTCTTTCATCCCCACCCTGAAATAGCAGGAGGGGCACCCCTCCTCATCCATGGAGATGCGTATGGAGTGCTGCCGTTTATCTCTGACAAGTAATAATGAGGTAGCACCCCATTCACAGCCATGGAGATTGTGGGCAAAGACTGATTTTTCCATCTCCTCCCTCAATAACTAGGTGGAACCAAACCCTCTCCAGCTGAGCTGCTGCCGAGACTGTCAGAACAGCTTTGTCTTCCATCTCTGACCTGCATAAAGAAGGTGGTGCCCTTTCCCCTCCACACTGGATGCTGCAGTGGCAGAGAATGTCAGCAGAGTTCTGTCTGTCTTCACCACCCTGCAAGAAAAAAGGATGCCCCTCCAAACCACATAATGAGGGAAGAGTTATAGAGAGAACTGAGCTAGAAAAAGGCATTTACTCAATCTGTGCATGAAGTTCTGGGCAAAACTCTGAGTGGCCCATGCAAAAAAACAAGAAACAACATAACAAAAGGTTTGAGAACTGACCCCTGGTGTGGAATTCTGCCCAGGTTTCAGATGGATCTCTGGACAGCACACAAGTGGAACAGATCAGAACAGCACTGCAAAATCTTTGAAAACTAAATTAGTTTTTGAACCACAGCCCACAAAACTGGGCCAAGAATTGCATTCTAAATCTAAAAAGTTGAATGCCTGCTAAAATGAAAGATTTAAATAGGAACCAGAATCTCAATCCAAAATTGCACATCATGTTGAGAAGCTAAAAAAATCTCAACTCAAATGAGAAAAGCAAATCATGGAATAGCAGCAGTGATATGATGCAGACGCTGGAATGATCTGACAAGCATTTTAAAGTACCTGTCATAAAAATGCTGCAAGCAATTGTGAACAATCTTAAAACAAATGAGAAAATAGAAATTCTACGAAAAGAAATAGAACATGAGGAAGAACCAAGGGGAAATTTATAAAACTGAAAATGCAATAACTGAATAAAAATTCACTGTATGGGCTCATTAGCTGAATGGAGATGAGTGAAGAAAGAATTAGTGAGCTGGAGGAAATATCAATAGAAATTATCCAATCTAAATGACAGAGAGAAAGAGCCTTAGAGATCTGTGGAACAAAAATAAAAGGTCTGATATTTGTGTCATCAAAATCCCAGAAGAAAAGAACTGTCAACCCAAATTTCTATATCCAGAAAAAATATCCTCTAAGAATGAAGATGAAATAAAGACACTCTCAGAAGAGGCAAAACTAAGAGAATTTGTCACCAGCAGACCTTCTCTAAAAGAATGGCTAGAGGAAGTTTTCCAGACAGAAAGGAAATAATAACAGAAGAAAACCTGGAACATCAGAAATGAAGAAAAACCAACAGAAAGAGTAAATACATAGTTAATTGCAATATACTCTTCCTCTTATCTTTGAGTTTTTCAATTATTTTTAGTGGGTCAAAGCAAAAATGATAACTTTGTCTAATATGATTCTCAATGTATCAAAAAAGACAACTGTATCGTAAAGGGGTTAGGTTAAGGGACTAGAAAGTTCATAATCTTCTACATGATCTTTAAAATAGTAAAATGTTGGTACCAGTAGACAATGATATGTTCCAAATATTGTGAGAATGGATTACAAAAGAAAAAGACCGAACTATATGCTATGTACAAAAACTCATTTGCTATGTAATGATACAGGTATGTTAAAAGTAAAAATACAGAAAAGATATAACATGCAAACACTAAGCCAATAAAACTGGAATGACTATATTAATATCAGACAAAGTAGACTTCAAAGCAAAGAAAATTACCAGGGATAAAAAGACCATTACGTCATTACAAAATGGTCAATTCATGGAGAAAACATACAATCCTAAATGTGTATGCACCAAACAGCAGAGCTTCAAAATACGTGAAGCAAACTCTGACAGAACTGAGAGGAGAAGTAAACAAACCTACAAGTATAGTGTGGGATTTCAGCTCCCCTCTGTCAGTAATTGATAGATGCAGGAGACAGAAAGTCAGCTAAGATATAAAAGAATTGAACACCACCATCAATCAACGGGCTGTAACTGAAATTTGTTGAACACTCCAACTAAGAACAGAATGCATCTTTTCAAGCGTACTTGGGACACCAAGATAGACTATGTCCTGGCATATAAAACATATGAAAAATATTAAAAGAATCAAAGTCATATAAAATGTTCTCTGACCATGGGGGAATTAAACTTAAAAGCAATAACAGAAAGATAACAGAAAAGTCTTCTGACCTTGGAAATTAAACAATCCTATTCTCAACATTCCAGGGGTCAAAGAGGAAGCTTCATGACAAAAAATATCTGGAGGAAAGTAACAGTACAGCATAATATGTGTTGGATGTATCTGAAGCAGTGCTTATCGGGAAATTTAGAGCATTAAGCACTTATATTAGAAAAGAAAAGTCTCAAATTAGAAATCTAAGTTTCCACCACAAGAAAATAGAAAAGGAAGGGCAAAATAAACAGAAAGTTAGAAGAAGAAAGGGAATGATAACGATAACAGCAAGAATCAATAAAATTGAAAATATGAAAACCAAACCACAAGTTTTGGGTTTTTTAAAAGATAAATAAAATTGATAAACTTCTAGCAAGACTGACAAAGATAAAGGGAAGACGCAAATTACAATATCAGGGATGAAAGAGGAATTCTAACCACAGAACCCACAGACATTCTAAAAGAATAGTAAGAGAACAATACAAACAAGTCTATAAATAGAAACGCAACAACTTAGACAAAATAATCCAACTCCTTGAAAACCACTAACACAAAACTCACCCAAGATGAAACAGATCATTTAAGTAGTCTTAAATAAATTGAATGTGCAGTTCACAACCTGCCAAAAAAGGAAATCTCCAGACACAGTTGTCTTCACTGGTGAACCTACCACACATTTAAAGACAAAATAATGTGTGGAACCTAGTCTAACTCATAGAAGCTGAAAGTAGAATTGTGATTGCCAGGGGGTAGAGGGAAGGGGAAATGGGGAGATATTGGTCAAGGGTACAAAGTTTCAGTTACACAAGATTAGTAAGTTCCGGAGATCTAATGTATAGCAACTTGACTATAGTTAACAATACAGTATTGTATACTTGAAATTTGATATGAAAGTAGATATTATATGTTCTCACGCGCCCCCCCCCCCCCAAAAAAAAAGAGAGAAAGAAAGAAAAAGAAAGTGGTAACTGTGAAGTGATAGATATGTTAATTAGCTTGGTCATAGTGAATATTTCACAATGTATACGTATATCAAAACATTAAGTTGTACACCTTAAATATATAGAAGTTTTATTTGTCAGTTTTACCTCAATAAAGCTAGGGGGAGGGGGAGATGAAATAACACTAATTTGACACAAACTCCTCCAGAAAAGCACAGTGGAGGGAACACCTCCCAGATCATCAGAGTCAAACAAAGACAGTACAAAAGAGAAAACTACAGCCCAATGTTCCTATGAATATAGACATAAAAGTTCTGAGCAAAATATAAGAAAACCATACCTATAATATATAAGAAGAAAGATACACTACAACCAGTTGTGGTTTATTCCACAAATGCAAGGCTGGTTCAGTACATGAAGATCAACCAATGTAATCTGCAATTTTGACAGGATAAAGAAGAAAAACTACGTGATCATACCAGTTGATGCAGAAAAAGCATTTGCCCAAATCCAACATCCATTCATAATAACTCTCAGCAAGCTAGAATAGAAGGGAACTTCGTCAATCTGATAAAGAACTCTAAAATTACTAAAGCTAACATCACACTTAACGGCTGAAGTCCTAATGCCTTTCCCTTAAAATTAAGACCAAGGCAAGGGTGTCCACTTTCCCTAAAACTATTTCCCCAATTATTCAGTATAGTACTGGGAGTCCTGGCTATTTCAATAATGCAAGAAAAGAAAAGACAAGGCATACCAATTGGAAAGCAATAGATAAATCTATCCTTATTTGCAGATTGCATGACTGTCCGTGTAGAAAATCCCAAGGAATCTGCCAAAAAATTCCTAGAAGTATTAAGTGAGTTTAGCAAGATCTTGGATACAAGGTCAACACACAACTACCAATCATATTTCTATGTATTAGCAAAGAACAATTTGAAACTGAAATTAAAAACATAATACTATTTACAATTGCTCCAAAAAAATTAAAACAAATCTAACAAAACACAAGCAAGATACGTATGGTGGAAAACACAAAATGCTGATAAAAAACAATGAAATCTTGCCATTTGTGACAATATAGACGGACCTTGAAGGTGTTATGCTTAGTGAAATAAGTCAAATACCATTTGATCTCACTCACATGTGGAATCTAAAAAGACAAAACAAACAAAATGAAACAAAAACAAACTCACAGATACAAAGAACAGTTTAGTGGTTACCAGACAGGAAGAGGGTTGGAGATGTGGACAGAATGGGTGAAGGGAGTCAACTGTATGGTGATGGATGGTGCCTAGACTTGTGTTGGTGATCACTTTGTAGCGTATGCAGATGTCGAATTGTAAAGCTGTACACCTGAAACTTACACAACAAAAATAAAATAAAAGAAGACATAAATAAATGGAGAGAGTTACCATGTTCACAGACTGAAAGACTCAATATAGCTCAGGTTCCTAGGGTTTTGGAGTAAGGTATGCCTTTACCTTGTGATAACTGTCCTTTATTTGAAAAGTGGCTTCTGATTTGCTAATGAGTCCTGATAGAGGATAAACTAAACCTGGGATAATAATGACTATGTGAGCAAAATATCCATCATGAGCTTGTGTAATCTGTTTCACTGAATCCAAATATTGGATGTGTGCAAGGCTATTCCTTTGTTAGAGGAATGGTAAATACAAGTCTAGACCAAAACAAAACCAGAAGGCATAAGCAAACTATATATAGCAAGCAGTTCACACTCACGTGGTGCTTACTCTTACTGTCTCAACACATGACCTTCAATGCATGTTAGAGCCCATAGGGCATCCACTGTAAACACTTGACAGAGAAGTGAAGACGCGCCCTCCTGGGGCATAGGCGTGTCTCCCAGATATGGTGGCATCATCAGGAGGTGAATGGCTGCTGCATTACAGCCCCACTCAGGAGTGGCCCAAAAAGGATCTGGTGAAGAGAAATTGTCCCTAGTGGGAAGACTTTGGGGAGGTGTATTTGATTGTCCGCTTTTTGTGGAAGGAGATGTGTTTAGAGTCATGCTGATTCATGACCAATGGCTCAATGAGTTGACTGGCAGTCCAGGGCCAGGAAAGAATATAAATGGAAAACTAACAAGGAGCTCTGGAGGAGACTATGTGGCTGCACTTCTGGCAATGACGCAGAGTGGGAGGACATAAAGGCTCACTACTGGATAGAGCATGAGAGTTGGAAAACAAGTTTGGGTATTTACTCCTTTGGCTCTCTATGCTGAGCTATGAGTTGGCCATTATAATGTTCCTCTTCTTAATGCCACAACTCCTGTTGGGGCAGTCTTCTCTGCCAGCTTGTAGCACCCGCCTTCACAGCAGGCCTAGTGGTGATAATGGCTCCCTACTAGTCACAGTCACAGAGTGCCTCACCAACGCTGCCCACATTTTATTAGATCTCCTTAAGTGTCCCATTGTTTCTTAACAATTGACCATAGCCACCCTGATCATAAATTCCACAGGACTGGGCATTTTTATCTCTTTCATTGCTTATTATCCCAGCATCTAGAATGACAGCTGTCACATAGCAGGTTTTCATGAAATGTTTGCTGAATGAATATATACATGGTCTACTTTCTGTCCATTAGTACATGAACAGCAATTCCTTAAACATCATGTCAATGAAAATAATCCATAACCAATCTATAAATCAAAGTTGCGATGAGTTTATTATGAGCGAGATCTGAGGGCTAGCCTGGGGCCTTCCTTCCCCAAGGAAGGAAGGGCACCAAACAGGTGGGGTGTACAGAGTGGTTATATACTGTCAGGATAAAGAGTACACATCACATATGATAGGAATGTCCCTTTTACAACCGTCACGAGATTACCTAGCAGGCACAGCACAGCTATTCCCACAGCAGGGTAGCAGATCTGCTGTCTTGATGGACACAGCTGGATGGGCTCAATGGACACAGCAGGGTAGCAGGTCTGTTGTCTCCAGCTGCGTGGTCACAGGTGAGAGCAGCATTCAGTTCCTAGCCTAGGGAGAGATGCTTATCCTTAAGGAAATGCCAGTGTGGGGGAATTTGCATCTTTATCTTAAAGTTGGTTCACATATTTTTCCATCTAATCGTATAGGTTGTTTTATCGTTATTTTAGAAGGAGACAGCCTATGTTTACAAAAAGTGTAGATCTAAGATTAAGGAGCACTGGCACAAGGGCTTTTGGCCATTAGAGAGTAAATGCTTAGGAAAGCTTTGCCAATGAAGTTTTGGTTGTGCCATTAATTCTTTCTACCAATCCCGAGGATCGAGGATGGTAAGCGCAGTGGAAATGCTGCAGTATTTGCCAAATATTACAAATAGATTTAATGAGTCCCCCAGTCATTGTGTAACTCGGTAGGAATGCCTCAAACAGGCATTATCCTTTTCAATAATAATTTACCTGAAGCCATCACTCTTCTGCAAGGAAAAGCCTCAACACATGGGAGAACATACAGATCATTACAAGACATATTTATCCTTGAGATGGTGGCATTTGGACAAAGTCCAATTGTCATACCTCAAAGGGTCCCTTAGGAAGGGAAAGTGGCCTTGTGAGTCATGAAGTGGCTTCTCTGGATTATACTATGGGCATATAGCACAAGTAGAGGCTATATGAGCCACTGGGAGAAAGTTTCCAAAAATATTGTTTCTCCCTTCTTTTGCAACCTATATATATATATATATATATATATATTTTTTTTTTTTTTTTCTTCCATAGTGATTTCTTGAGCCTATAGAAGGAATTCTTTTTACTGGGTTAGCAGAGTTAATAGAAAGCGGGCATTCTTGAGGCTGGACAGCATATCCAGCTTGATAGCATTCTTTCTTATCATTTAAGTAAGACCCACTTGTAAACCAAATTAAAGAACAGAATGCAGTTGTGATCTTCTCCCCTTGTGATGTTGGAAGCAAGGCAGCAGGGTTAAAATAGTGAATAATATTTACCTACACAATATAATCTAAAGTTTATCATCATTTACTTGACAATGCTTCCCATGAGATTTAGCACCAAACAAGCCTAATTAGTATCCCTCCTTTATAGGAAGAGAGAACAAATTTCTTTGGGAAGTCCCAGGAGGCCTCTGAAAATCCTCAGAGAAATTCTCTTCCTTTATCCAGGTCAAAAGAAAGTCTTTATTCAGGATTTGAAAATACATTTTTTTTTTTTTTGAGGGAGAAGCTTGTCAAAAATATCAAAAAGTTTTTAAACACTTATTTAAACAAGATCAAGGGTTGCTGATCTTGTCATCGTGAATAAGGGTCACTGAAACAATGTTTCATAATAATATTTAATCAAAGCGACAACAGAAACAGCAAAAAGAACCTTAATAGAGAGACCTTTGTCTTTTTGCACATAGGAAATTATCTCAACAAAACATAGATCTTCTGTCCTTTAGGTAAACTTACTCAAAAGGAAAAACCTTTTATGGCCTCTTTATCAAGAGCAGACTAAGTTTAAGTAAATTATCCTTTTAAGAGAGAAAGCCAAATTCTAACTTTTGTACCAGTTTACTTTTTCATATTAAAACCCATTTACTTAAGTAGATTCATTTCAATCTTAGCCAACTTGGCCATGTACAAAACTCTTCTCAGAATTTCTTTCACAAACCTTCTATAACTTTCTTTTACATTCAGAATTTGTCCAAAGTCTTGATTTTGCCCTCCTAGTACTTTAGGACAAATTTATCTTTCTTAACCAATCAAACAAAATATTTCCATTCTTTTTATACCTTCTTTACTGAAAACTTACACCTTACTTTCCTTGAATACAAATATGTTTTTCTTATTAATTTCTAGTAGCTTTAATCACATATATTAGAACTCTTTAACCTTTAACAGACCCTAGTAAACACTAAAAAGGTAAGCAATTATGAATTGCCTTTTATATCAGCATTCTAAACACTTTTCATAATTTCTAGAAACGCACTACTTTACAGTAAAAGGCCCAAACACGTTTAGCATCTCTGCAATAAGAAGCCAAAAGTAGATACACTTACATTTAGTAATTAATGTCTATTTCTCTATCTTATTTAGAGATGATCTAGATACTTAACGAATCTTTATCATTTAAATTAACCTAGCAAAACTTCAAAGTTTCAAGTTACTAAAAAGATTTTGGAAGTTATTTTAAATACACATGCCATAAACTATAATTATTGCTAAAAGTTTATCTATAAACTCTTATTTCATTTATTTCTAGACCATTTGTTCCCAACAGTGAACAGTGAATCATGAATCAGAGTTTAGACTACCCACAAAAACTTTGAGACATTAGACAAAATTAATTATCATTTAAAGCTATTATTTTGCTGAGAAATTTCTAACAGACAATGTGAGGTTATTTGACTAGTAAACCCAGGCTGCATGTCTGCATCATATTCAAATACTGACAACTCTTGAAGACATGCATTTGCAATCAAACCAACAAACTTAAACTCTCATTAACCAAAGATTAATCTATATCATGTTAACTTTTGCTTTGTTATAAAATCCCAGTTTTTTTCCTTTCTTTCTTTCTTTTGGCCTTAGCAATCTGGCTTGGGATCCCCCTTTGTTAAGCAACTGCAGTCACAGCATGAAACCAACTGGAGTCTGGAGAGGCTGCCCATTCAGGAACAGATCGGCTGTTTTAGAAGCCTGATTTCCCACTTTTCTTTTAACGGGTTTCCTTTGGCAGAGGGGATGGAGAGTACGAAGAGAGTTTCTATTAGCCCATCACACGCTGCTGTATTTTATCAAATTGCATGTGTTTAAAAAGAAACATTTAAATATATTTACGTTAAAAAATAAATAGGAACAACTCAAGTATTTAAAAAATAAGGCTTATTTAACAGCCTTGCTCAGCGCAG
The DNA here is from genome assembly GCF_021613505.1 of Equus quagga. Taxonomy (NCBI): domain Eukaryota; kingdom Metazoa; phylum Chordata; class Mammalia; order Perissodactyla; family Equidae; genus Equus; species Equus quagga. Next base: position 83,171,557 of record NC_060272.1, read on the forward strand.
AACTTAAGGGGCATAAAATATTAAGTGGCAAAGCTTGTTACAAAAGGGGTAAATGTAGTTGGCTTGATCGTTTAGTATACTGTCACAATTAGCTTTCGCATTACGAATTCAAGGATTTTTAATAGAAATGTGCATTTAACGAAAAAGTAAGGTATTTAATTATTAATAAACCAACCACGTTGTTTATGGAAAATATGTTTTCTGTCCTTCTCAAAAAAGAGCCCACATGACATTGAGTAGGATCTATTTTTGCAAAGATGGAAAATTCAGTCTGATTTAGGGGACACATCCACGACCATCGGGAACCGAGCAACGGAAAGACTGCGTTCCCAGCTGGGGTGAGGCCAGACTCCTTTCACTTTGTCCTGGGATCTGGCCGAGCGGGTGGGTGGAGGGGTCGGCTGAAGAATTTGGAGGAGGGGAGACGTGCCCGGACCTGGGACGCGGGGAAATTCACCCCGCCCCGGAGGCCCAGGCCACACTGCACGCCCAGACCCGGCCGAGCGAGGCGGGAGGACGCCCCCAGGCCCGCGCCGCCAAAGCGCCCGGGCAGAGCCAAGCGACAGGACGCCCCCAGGCTCGGCGGAGCGAGGCGAAGGACGCCCCCACACCCGCCTCAGCGAAGCCAGAGGACGCGGCCCGACGCAGGACTGCGGAGGACGCCCCCAGACGCGGCGGACGCCCCCAGACGCGGCGGTGCGAGACCGGAGGCGGCGCCCGGGAGCCGTGGCGGCGGGGAGAGCTCGGGCCGGCCAGCTGGGCTCCGCTCGCCCCGCCGCCGCCCGGGACTGGGAGGGAGCGGGCGGAGCGCGCGTTCCCAGGAGAGCCGCTGGAGAGCGAGGCCTCGGCTGGTTCCCTACATTGTGCTCGCTTTTTGACGACTCTGTTCCTTTTTTCCGCGTATGAGGAAATGATTGATATTGTGAAATAATATTGACCAGATACATGCTCAATATATGTAATTCAGTAAAAAGATATTCCTATAATAGTATGCCCGTATGTGCCCAATTTAGTTCAAAACAAAAATCAACAAGATGCTCAAATAAGGTTGAAGCAGGGTCATCTCTGGGAAATGCATGATTTCTTTGATAACCATTTTCTTATTTTGCATGGTGTGTATTTTCATATATTATGTATTTTTGATATTTGCTTTTTCCCTTTCCCTGAAATAAACTGTTTTGGTCACAGATAGCTTCTTTTATAGTATTGGTGTGCTCCCTGTTCAAGTCTCTTATTTATGTGTCGAGGAAAATAATCCATAACCAATCTATAAATGAAAATTTGGATGAGTTTATTCTGAGCTTAAATCTGAGGACCATGGCCCAGGGCCTTTCTTCCCAAAGGAAGAAAGGGCACCGAAGAAGTGGGGTGCACAGAGTGGTTATATACCCCCAGAGAGGATGTTTCACATAGGATTGAAGTGTCCCTTTTACAATAGTCGCAAGACTGCTCTGTCAGCACAGTGATTGATGGAAATAGCAGGTACGTCTTCTGTCTCAGTGAACACAGCAGGGTGGCCGGTCCGTTGTCTCCAGCTGAGTGGTCACAGGTGAGCACTGCAATCAGTTCCTAGACTAAGGAAAGATGCTTAATCTTTAAGGAAATGCCAATGTTGGGAGGGGGAGGGAAGTTGCACCTTTATCTCAAGGGCCTTTGTTCTGGCCATGGGAAATGTATACACAATGCCTGCTCAACGGCCACAGTCAGGCTCTTTTGGAAAAAACAAAGTCAAGCCAAATTAGGTTTATACCAAATGGCTTCCTCATATACTCCAATATATCCTATTGCTTGCCATTTTTATTTGTCATATGCTTCACAGCCTTATTCCCAAGAGATACTTGTACCTTGACTTCTCTGGGCAGCTTTGAGTTTAAAAGGTACTTTAATGGAGACAGAATCCCCATTCTTTTTTTGTATTACAAAAATTCGAAAAAGATAGAAAAGTAGAAAATGGTAAAATAAGCATCCATATGATGAGGATTTTGGGCTGGTTAATTTTAAAACTGCAGATGAGAAGCAGGCTCCGAGGAGCAGGATTTGCTTGCCCTTTGTTGGGAAACATTTACATTTGTAAGGGAAACCTCCATCTGTAAAGATGCCTCCTGTCTGTGCCAGGAAGAAGGGAGAGGACCTTATCTCTAGAAACTCTTAATCAATGCCAAAGGCAAGAACTTAAGTTGTTTACTGTCTGGCAACCTCATGTAACTGACCCCCCCCCCCACCCCCCCCCCCACCCCCGGACAAAATCCTCCTTTGTCTTTGGCTGAGGATAATATTTAAGCTGTGGCTTCTGCCATTTACTCAATCTGCTTTGATTTTTATCTAAAAGTTGTGGGGCCACCCAATGGCCAGACCCTACCGGGCACTGATACCATTTTAACTTTTTTACATATCCTTTCCTTTGTCTTGTAAAGAGATAACTCACATACCTATGCCTTAAATTTAGCCTTACTCTCCACCCAACTTTGCAGCAGCAACATGCCGGCACCAGCTCTGCCTGCCCATGGGTCCTGTCCCCATGCTAGCAGCAGCAGCAGCTCAGCTTGCCCATGGGTCCTGTCCCCATGCCTGCAGCTCTGCCTGCCCATGGGTCCTGTCCCCATGCTAGCAGCAGCAGCAGCTCTGATGCCCACGGGTCCTGTCCCCATGCTATTCCACACTATTCTCTAAATAAAAGAGAACTACTGCCAGATCTTGAGAGTCCAAGAAATCTTTCTTTCTACTCCTCGGCTCACCGACCCCGCATCACATATATAGCCAGCCATGCCCTCAATAGGAAACTTTAACCTTTTGCCATGTTTGCTTTGTTAGTTTATGCTGAAACTTTGTAAAGTGAATTAAGATAATTTCAGTGCTAAATGTGTCACTATGTATGCCTTTGACAAATAAAAATGGCAAGCAATAGGATATATTGGAGTATATGAGGAAGCCATTTAGTATAAACCTAATTCGGCCTGACTTTGTTTTTTCCAAAAGGGCCTGACTGTGGGTGTTGAGCACGCATTGTATATCTGCTTAGACATTTCCTATGGCCAGAACAAAGGCCCTTGAGATAAAGGTGCAACTTCCTCCTACACTGGCATTTCCTTAGGGATAAGCATCTTTCCTTAGGCTAGGAACTGATTGCTGCACTCACCTTTGACCACCCAGCTCACCTGTGGCCACTCAGCTGGAGACAACAGACTGCCACCCTGCTGCGTTCACTGAGACAGAAGACCTACCTGCTGTTTCCATCAATCGCTGTGCCGACAGAGCAGTCTCGTGACTATTGTAAAACGGACATTTCAATCCTATGTGAAACATCCTCTCTGGGGGGTATATAACCACTCTGTGCACCCCACTTCTTTGGTGCCCTTTCTCCCTTCATGAAGAAAGGCCGCAGGCTATAATCCTCAGATTTAAGCTCAGAATAAACTCACCCAAATTTTCATTTATAGATTGGTTATGGATTATTTCCGTCGACACTTTTATATAAATCATACATTTTTCGGTGAAATTCCTCTTAACAATTGACTGTAATGTTTATTAATATTTCTAATTGCCAGTCCACATTCAAATTTCCAAAATTGTTCCCAACGTCTTTCACGTTGTTTCTTCCATGGAGATTTGAGGGAGAACCACACATTGCGTTCGGCAGTTAAGTTCGCGTTTAGCCCAGAACCTGGGCAGGAGAGACTACGCAGGACACCCGCTGACCGTCTAACAAAGAAGAAACAATGGCTTCTCAAGGCGCAGAGGTTTGTGGGAAATGTAGTCTTGAATCCGGTTGGCTCACGGTGCAGCCGTCTGGGAAGGCTCCGGGTTACATCTGCGCATGTGCAGGCCCTGACCCGCTGTCCTGCTCTTGAGCTCCCGGCCCAGGCGGGGCGCTGACGCTGGAGCCCTGGTTGTATGGCTCTGGGGGGGACTGCGGGGAGGGGGACACAGCGGGGATTTCCTGAGAGGAGTGGACTTGTGACCCAGAGCGCGGGAGCACCCAGGCCCAGGGACCCCCAGCCTCAGCCCTCAGTGCGGGGCTCCGGGGTGCAGGTGCGGCGCAGCCCGTCGGGGGCGGAGGCCGCGTGCCCGCCCGCTTGCAGCCCGACCCACGACGGGCCCGGGGCGGGGCGGGGGCGTGTATAATGGCTACCGTGAGCGGCCGGAGAGCGCGGGCGGTGGGTCGGCGGGGAGAACCAGAAAGGCCCGGCCAGTCCCGGCCCTGTACCTGCAGGTGGGGCGACAGAAGGCCCCCGGGTGAGAGTCCGCTTTCTCACCGGACAGGGAGGATATTGGTAATGGCTGCTTCATGGCGTTGTTGTGAAACTTAGATAAGTCATCACCTGTCAATCGAATAGGCTAGTGCAGGGTACTAAGCCCTGAGTAAGTGACAACTGTTATAGTTAGAAGACACTTTGTTCCTTTCATTGGATGACTTAATGTAACCTCACAACTATTTCATGAAGTCGGTATGACCATACGCAATAAAAATACCAACGGAGGCTCAGGTCGGTGGAACAATGTGCTGAGGTCACAAGCCAGCAGTGAGGGAGTCTGGATTCAAGGGCAGGTGTGCTTTACTTCCAGTCTCAGGCTTTGTCTAACATCACGCCTGCCTGGAAGCCTTCACAGCACTTAGCAGAGTGACCTGTCCCCAAATCCCCAGGGATATAAGGGAAGTGAATGGAGATGGAATCCTACCATGTGTGCCGTGTATTCCGCGGTTTCTGCTGTCTCCTCAGATCTTTTGAGGCAGACAGAGCCTCCTAGCCCTTCATGTGCTGGCAGGCAGTCTGTGTTTTCCGTCTGAGATTATAGTGAACTCCTAAAATTAGTTGCCCAGGCCCAGACCCCAGCTCCTGGGAAATTCATTTTACAGCAAACCAGCTCTTGTGAGGCAGGAAGCAGGGGCACTCTGGTAACAGGAGCCTTACCTAGAGGAGAGCACCGCCTGACCTTTGACCTCTCACCAGAGCTTCAGAGCAGAGACAGAAGAGCCCAGAAGGAAGCGGGTCTGCACAGCCCCAAGCAGTTCTTGATCCTCCTGACAAGAATGAGCCCGACTTGGTGATCCTACTACGTTCAGAAGCCAACACACTGTGACAATGGGGAGTTTGAGCCATCCTTTAGAGGAGCCAGGTGAGCTGGGATGAGCTGCCGTGGCCCTAGGGCAGGCTGCTCAGGCAAGGCCGCTTTGTTGGAGAGCTTGTGAGGGTGAGGTCTGGGAATAAGGGATATCCAGGCAGAGGGAGGAAGTTCTGTCTCCTCTATGCCTGAGTGGTCCCACTCTTTACAGATGCTGCTGTCACACGTCTGACACCACGTGTGGCACTAGTGATGTTATCCTGACCTCAGAGAATCCCACAGTGAATGTTCGTGAAGGGTTTCCATGGTCGTCTACTTTTGTCTCATTTGAAACTTTAAAGAAATTGGACCTGAGAGAGTCAGTGAATTGTCCAGGGCCACCTGTTTGTGACTCTGTCTCAAGACCATGTTTCAGTGGATCTTCATTTTTCTTGATGAGTGGTGATCGGTTGTGTGTCTGTTCCACAATTTATCCATTCTCCTGTGGATGCATCTTCAGATTGTGTCCAGCTGTGAACATTCATATGTGGATATACGTCTTCATTCTCTTGGGTTAATACCAAGGAGTGAGTGGGATTGCTGGGTCTCATAATAAGTGTATGTTTAATCTAAAAAGCTGTCAAACCGTGTTTCAAAGTGGCTGCACCATTTTGCATTCCCTCAGTGGTGTACGATTGTTCAGGTTGCTCTGCATCTTCACTAGCGTTTAATAATGTCAGGTTTTTTATTAGAGCCATTGTATTAGGTTTGTAATGTATTTCATTTTAGTTTTAATTTGACTTTTCCTAATGTCTAATAATGAGCGTGTTTATCATCTGTTCCTCTGTAGTGAAGTGCCTGTTTGATTCTTTTTTCCATTTTAAAACATTGTTTCTTACTGATTTGGAGAGTTATATATACTCTATAAAAATGTTTCCTCAGATAAATAATTTGTATATATTTTCTCTCAACCTTTTTTTTTATATTCTTAATGGTATTTTTCAAATAGGAGAGGTTTTTAATTTGTCGATATTTCATAGCTTTTTTCCATTTTTTGTTTTATGAGTGTATTAGACTACTCAGGCTGCCATAACAGAATGCCACGGACCAGATGGCTTAAGCAACAGAAATATCTTTTCTGGAATTAGTTTGATCCTTTCGAGGTCTGCTTTTAAGCTTTTTCTGTTGGGTTCACAGCACCTTTTTTTTGCTCCTGTACTAAGGCAGAAGCTTTCAGGTTATTCTTCTGAATCCTCCATGAATTAAGAGGTCTTTCTGCTCTGGCTGGTGGGATAACAAACTTCCCATCTTTGTGTGCTTTGGTGATTTTCCAACCTACTCCTTCCCAGTGGTTCTTTTTCCAGCCTCAGGTAATTTCCTATATGCATGCACAAGTCCATGCTCACCCAGAGATTCAAGGGGACCTTTCTGAGATCTCCACAGCTCTCCCTCACTATAGCTCTTTCCTCTGCAGGATTTTGTCCTGCCAATTCTAGTTGCCTTGGCATTTCAAAGCTGCACATCTTTCTCCTCAACTTACTGAGACTGTCAGGCTCTCTTTGGTTTCCCCTCGCTGTGCTGTAGCCTAGAAATTTTTCAGACTGTGACAATAATAAGGCTCACCTAATTTGTTTTCTTTTTCTGAATAATTTTTATCTTGTACTGCCTGTTGTCCAATTTTGTATGGTTTTCTACTTGTTTGACGTGAGGAAATAAAGTGGAAGTCCCCGTGCAGTCCCTTTCATAAAACCCAACACTCCTGGACCATTTGTAGAATTTAGTATTATTTAGTCTTGAGATTCAGAGATTTAAGGACATTCATTCCTTTTGTCACCTCCTCAAAAAGGTCAAGTGAGCACCTTCAATGTACAGTTCCTAAAGCTGCACCTTCCTTTACATTCAGAAGCATTGAAGCCCACGCAGCTGATCCAAATCCTAAATTATTTTCCACTTGCAGAGTATTGCTTTAGAAAACCAGCTGTGACCTTCAAGTTGAAGGAAGGAGAAGATCCATGGTTATTAGAGGAAGAACTTCTAAATAGGAGCTCCCCAGGTGAGTTACTGAGCACTCGCAGAAGGTGTCCAGGGGAGATTAGATCCAAAGAGATCAGTTAGAGGTGGGAATTTTTAGAAGCCTTTATCTTTGGAAGTTTACAAAGAAGAGATCCAATATAATGTGGAAGGTGAGCGTATAACATAACCAAGGCAATGTAAGCATACTGATTTTCTGATCTTTAAAAACTGGGAGCCCAAGTATATCATTTACAAGTGACAAATCAAGTTATAGATTTTTAATTAATGGTAAAATTATAAAAACTAAGAAATATTAGAAAAGGCACTAAAATTGGAGGTTAAAGGATATTTAGGGAGAAAGAGAAAACATTAATCTTATCGTTGGTTCTATAATATGGAATTAAAAGAAGTGCTGTCACATTGTACCAAAGAGATATACCTAAAAAATAATGTGGAAAGTTAAATATAAAATAATAAATTAGTAAGCCAATAAATATACAAATAATCCAGGGTTCTTTTACTTGGCTGCTAAAGTTTGAATTCAGGAATTCAGGCACAATATTAAATGAGAAAAAGGGCACTTGAATTATGTGGAGTCTTTTTTTTTTTTTTTTTAAGATTGGCACCTGAGCTAACAACTGTTGCCAATCTTTCTTTTTTTTGCTTTTTCTCTCCAAATCCCTCCAGTACAAAGCTGTATATTTTATTTGTGAGTCCTTCCAGTTGTGGCATGTGGGACGCTGCCTCAGCATGGCCTAATGAGCAGTGCCACATCTGCACCCAGGATCCAAACCGGCGAAACCCTGGGCCGCCGAAGCAGAGCACATGAACTTAACCACTCAGCCACGGGGCTGGCCCTGAATGTTTTTTAAAGACCATTTTAAAAGAACAATAAAAGTTTTGAATATCTATGCATCAGGTAATAAGTTTATCAGAATCCATAAAACAACAATTATAAGAGATAAGGAGAAACAAAAACAACTTAGATATAGTATACGTTAATATTCCTCTCTGGCTTTATACGAAATATAGTGGAGAACAACTGAAGTTCTAGAACAAGGGTTGGTGAACTACAGCCCTTGAGCCAAATCCAACCCGACGCTTGTTTTTGTAAATTAAGTTTTTGGGAACACAGCCACTCCAGTTCTTTTATGTATTGACAGCTACTGCCTTCATACTACAAAATAGTTGACAAATGACAGGGACCATATGGCTTGTGAAGCTGAAAATATTTGTTATCTGGCCTATGCTCTAGGACAGTGGTTTTCAACAGAGGGTGATTTCGCGCACCGTGGGACATTTAGCAATGTCTGGAGACATTTTTGTTTGTCACAGCTAAGGGGGAGATACTACTAGTATTTCATGAAAAACCTAGGAATGCTGCTAAATGTCTGGTAATGTGCAAGACAACCACTACCACCCCCACCACACACCACCAAGAATTACCTGCTCTAAAATGTTAATAATGACAAATTTGAGAAACTCTGCTCTAGGTGAATCTAATGTCTAGATATGTCTTTCAAACTGTGTACTCTGGAAATAAAGAATAAACCAATGCCAATGGTATATTCAGAAAATATAAAAATACATTAGAACCCCGCAGGAAAACTTTAGTAAATTCCACAGAGTAGAAATATCACAGTTCAGTAAAACTAGAACTTGCAAATGATATGAACAAAACTAAAATCTGAAAGTTAAAAAACCTTTGAAAATCTGTTCAGATGTTTGAGCAAAATTGTAGAGTAGGAAGCTCCAAGCTCGTTTTCCCACAGAAACATCGGGAAAAAAAAACAGGCAGAAACTGTCTGAACCAATTTTGTCATAGCTGTGGAAAACAGTAATAGGTTTATAGCAACCAGGAGAACATCTGACCAAGAAAAAGCTATCTTCAGACTGATAGGAAAGTTTTCTGGTGTTTTTACTCATTCCTTCCCCAACCCCTCTGTGACCTGATGGTGGTTTTGGTGTTGAAGCAGTGGCAGCCTGGTTCCCATTTCTTTCCCTGAAACCAGAGAGCATGGCAGACCTTATTTGCAAGTTATTATGTACATCCATTTTAACCTGGGGGATGCAAGGTACTTGTCTGTTTCATATAACTTGGAACTCAGGTGTAAAAGTGGTGGGCACTGCTATTAATTGCTGCAGAACCCACAGACCTCTGGGGCAAGAGATTACAGGTGGAAACATATCATTTAAGGTCTGGAGGTGAAGCTGGGGTGAGACTATTTGAGCAAGTGGGACATTCAAAAGCAGCCATGTATACAAGGGAATTTGGAAAGCCACATGCATGCCCAGGCAAGATGCTTGCTCAGAAAGACATAAGAAGACCTTAAGCTTTCACCTTGGGTTGATTCCTAGGCTCAGAGCAAACTAAGAGTTAAAGAACTGCTCCAGCGCAAAGCCAATTTGCAAAGCCTAGGAGAGCTCTTGGCATTCAAGGAAATCTCTGTTAAGACATTAGCTAAAGAAGAGCTAAAGGAAGAGAGACTTTAGTGATCATACACAGCAAAGAATAGTTTTTCCAAAAACTGGTAGAAAAGTATGAAAACAAATGGAGTACTACCATCTTCAACAATCAAAAAATAAACAGCAAACACTGAGGAAGGGGGAGAATCTGAATTCCAGGGTTACCGTCTTATAGTAGTTAAATGAACAATTTTGAACAAAAAAATTACAGTGCATATAAAGAAACATGGAAACCTGGCCCCGTAAAATAAATGGACAGAAACTGTCGCTGAGGAAGCCCAGACATTGGACTTACTAGACAAAGACTTTAAAACAACTGTCTTAAATATGTTCAAAGAGCTAAAGGAAAGTATTGACAACTAAACAAAATTGGGAAAATTCTGTAAGAGCAAGATCAACAAAGAGAAATTATAAAAAAGAACTGAACAGAAATTCTGGAGCTGTAAGGTACTATAACTGAAATGAAAAATTCACTAGAGGAATTCAGCAGCAAATTTGAGCAGGCAGAAGAAAGAATCCATGATTCTGAAGACGGGATAATTGAAATCATTGACTCTGAGGAGCAGAAAGGAAAAAGAATGAAGAAAAGTGAATAGAGTCTAAGGGACTTGTGGGACACCGTGAAATGAACATGATACGGTACCATACATGATATGGTAGTGCTGCGGAAGATCATAGCAGCATTCTTGCTAGGCTTTAAGCCTAGGAAAAATAAGTTCCAAATGGGTGGCTGGGAGATATGTGATCTGCTGACTCTCATAATTATTATACCAGATTGCTTGTGCTCTGGAATCCAAGGCCGGAGGGGAGTATGTTATCAAGCATGAAGGCAAGGGGCTTGGGAACACCAGGCCCTTGCAGGAACGGAACACCACCTGCATATCTTGCTGATTGTTCTTAAGATACCCACTAAGTGTGGTGTGCCTCGGAGGGACGAAGAATAGAACCGTTGGGCTTTGGCTTGCGTGTGCCTGCTGGCATGAGTTCCTGCTATTGTACATGCTTGTGTTTCTTTCCCTGCAAATAAGTACGTGGCGAGCAGAGGGACCTCATCTCAGTCTTTGAGGCTGATGGTCCCCTGTCCCATTGAATATATACATTGTGTTCTGTCTATAAATTCCGTCTGCTCCTTCAGCTTGCTGCCTAGCCCGTCTCGGCAGCAAGTGGCGCCCAACGTGAGGCTCAAAGGAAACATCGCCAAGAGCAAAAGTGGGACTTTAGTGGTGCAGGACCTGGAAGCGGTGTGGATAGAGGCCTCTGAAGATTCCTGTTGGGGTAAGTGTTTCCAGGGATTTTAACAGGGAAAACGGGTAACTTTGAAAGTACAGAACAATATTTTCCTTACACCTGCTTACTCAGGCAATTGCTGAGGGCAGGGGGGAGGCTAAGGTCAGTAAAAATAAATTGTTTGAGTTGCTGCAGATCATAGAGAAGCACTGTACTTGGTTTCCTACTCTGGCTATGTTGGATTTACAATCTTGGGAAAATGTGGGAACTGAGTTAAAGAAAGAATATCAGAAGGATATTCCGATGCCTGTGACTATATGGAACACTTGATCATTAATTCGTTCCATACTAGAGCCCCTCCAAACCCATGACTCCTCAGAGGAGAGCGAAGGAGAGACAGACAGAGAAGATGGAGGCTCCTTTACTTATCACATATAGAGCCCTGAATATGCAGTCCCTGAAGGGACGGCTACTAAAAGGAAGGAGTACATGTGGCCGACGGCACCTGAGCCTGATGATATATTTCCACTGCTACCTCTGGTCTCTCTGCCTCCTTCACTCATTCCGGAGTTTGTTGGCGGCACCATAGCCAAGTGTCCTCCAGCTTCCACACTTTCAACGTTACAAATGGAGATTAGACAAGCATTAAAGGAGGGAGATCTGGAAGCCCTTCACATGGCATTCCCTGTAACGGTTCATGAGAGAGGGGCTCCTGGTGTTGATCCTCAAAATCCCAATGGCATATATGAGGCTATTCATGATCCTTTCCCTTTTAAGATCTTAAAAGAGTTAAAACAGGGGCCGGCCCAGTGGCGAGGTGGTTAAGTTTGCACATTTCGCTTCTCGGCAGCCTGGGGTTTGCTGGTTCAGATCCCGGGTGTGGACATGGCACTGCTTGGCACACTATGCTGTGGTAGGCGTCCCACATATAAAGTAGAGGAAGATGGGCACGGATGTTAGCTCAGGGCCGGGCTTCCTCAGCAAAAAAGAGGAGGACTGGCAGTAGTTAGCTCAGGGCTAATCTTCCTCAAAAAAAAAAAAAAAAAAAAGAGTTAAAAACAGGCAGTTCAGAATTATGCAGTTAACTCTCCCTTCACAGTTGGGATAATTCAGGGGATTGCTGAGGGCAGTAGACTGATCTCTGTGGACTGCTCAACTTTGGCAAAGACTGTCTTAGCCCCTGGGGAGTTTTTGTAGTTTCGCACGTGGTAGCAGGACCATGCAGAGACAGCGGCTGCACATAATCAGGCCAGACAGATATCCTTAGAACAGTTGATGGGCATCGGGCCTTGGGCTGGAGTACTAGATCAGTTAAGGATGGAGGATCAAGCTATAGACCAATTAAGACACTGTTGCCTGAGAACATGGGAAAAGATTGAGATGAAAGGTACTGCCACTGTCTCATTTCAGAGGATCATTCAGGGGCCTAAAGAACCATACACGGAATTTATTGCTAGACTACAAGAAGCTATTAAATGACAGATAACTAATGGAGAGGCAGCAGATCACATATCTCCCAGCCACCCATTTGGAACTTATTTTTCCTAGGCTTAAAGCCTAACAAGAATGCTGCTGTGATCTCCTGCAGCACGGTAGTCCCAGAAGAAGTAGAAGAAAGAAATGGACAGAAGATTGTTGTAAGAAAAAATGGCTGAAAGTTTCCCAAATTTGCTGAAAGACATGAATCTACAAATCTGAGAAGGTGAACAAACTACCACTTGGATAAACCCAAAGAAACTCACCCTGAGACACGTAATCAAACTATCAAAAGACAAAGACAAAGAGAGTCTTCAAAGCAGCAAGAGAGAAGCAGTTCGTTACTGTTTCTGTTGGTCTCAGCCTATAAACAGCAATGCTATCAGCTAGGGGTGCCTGAGGCACTCACCTGGGCCTGTACTACCCCCCACAGACATTTCCCTGATTGTAGCCAATGTTGCAACTGGACTAGCCCTTGTGCTTCTTATTATGATTGTAAGACACATCTCAGCAACAACCATCTGGGAACTTTGAAAAAACAAAATTTATTACTCATAAGTCCTGGAGGGTACATGGCATACCTGTGGGTGGGTCACAAAGCAAGGTTAAGGAGAGAGAGAGAGATTGCAGACTTGGGCTTCTGCCTTTACTGCCTTTACTGGGTTGCCTAGGGTTTTGGAGGTTCACTCTCCATTGGCAAATTTAAAACATAAGAGCAGAAATTAAGGTGTGGGAAGGGAAAGTGGGGTCCCTCAAGAGGTAGTTATCTAGGTTACCCAAGGCTTTCTCAAAGAGGACCTTCATGGGTGGGAGTGGCTTGGCTCTTTGTCTAGTTGTTGGCAATATGTTTATTCAAGATGGATATCTTTGAAATGGATGCCTCTGCAATCAAAGGTTAATGTCAGGCACTTACATTACAAGCAAAAAAGCTTTATGTCAGGCACCTACACTACAATTCCATATAAGAGATTCTCAATGAAATTATTAGATTATTAGAAATCAGAAATCTTGGAGGCCAGAGACAGTGGGATGCTATATTTGAAGTCACTTTAGAATTCTGTACCCACCAAACGTTCATTCAAAAATGAAGGAGAAATTAAGACATTCCATAAATAAAAGCTGAGGGAGTTCATTACCACTACATGCACCCTACAAGAAATGCTTCAGGTTGAATTGAAAGAATGCTGGTCGGTAACTGGACACCATATGAAGAAATAAAGACCTCCAATAAAAGTAAGTATGTGGGCAAACGTACAAGCCAAAATTGTAATTTTGGTTTGTAACCTTTTTTTTTTCCTACAAGTTTTAAAAGACAAGTGCATAGAAAATAATTGTGTCTATGTTATTGTACACACAGCATATAAAGATGTAGTTTTTGGCAGCAATAACAAAGGAGAGGGATGGAGCTGTTTGGGAGGAGCATTTTTTGGTATGTGATTGAAGTTAAGTTGGTATCAACTTGAATTAGATTGTTACAACTTTAGGATATTATAGTAATACCCATGGTAACAACAATAGAAATATCTAACATATACACAAAATGAAATGAAAAGGGAATCAAAATGTGTCACTACAAAAATCAACTAAACACATATGAAGGAAGTAATGGAAGAAATAAGGAATAAAAAAGCTGTGACATACAGAAAACAAATAGCAGGCTAGGAGAGGGTAGTCCTTGTGTATCAGGAATTACTTTCAATGTAAATGGATTAAACTCTCCAATCAAAGAGTAGAGATTAGTAGAATGAATTTTAATATGATCAACTATATGCTGTTTACAAAAGGCTTACTTTAGATCTAAGACACAAATATGTTGACAGTGAATGGATGGAAAAAGATATTCCATGCAAATAGTAACCAAAAGAGACCTAGGGTGGCTATACTAATAGCACATAAAATAGACTTTAAATCAGAAACTGTCACAAAAGACAAAAGACCTTATATTATTGATAAAAGGTCAATTCACCAAAACAATATATACAGTGAACATCAGACTCCCCAAAATATATAAAGCAAATGTTGACAGAATTGAAAGGAGAAGTAGATAATTCTATAATAATAGTTGGAGATTTCAATACCCCACTATCAATAATGGATAGAAAAACCAGTCAGAAATCTTTATTAAAGATATAGATGATTTGAGCAACCTATAAACCAATTAGACTTTACACATACATATGGAATTCCCACCAGACAACAGCATAGTGCACATTCTCAAGTATATGGATCCTCCTGGACAGACTATATGTTAGACCACAAAGCAAGTCTTAATAAATTTTAAAAAATTGAAGTCATACCATATATCTTTTCTGATCACGAGTAAAACTAGAAAACAAAACCAGAAAGAAAAGTGTAAAATTCACAAATACATGGAAATTAAGCAACACACTCTTAAAGAACCAGTGGGTCAAAGAAGAAATCACAGGGAAAATAGGAAATACCTTGAGAGAAGTGAAAATGAAAACCAGATACCAAAACTTACGGGATGCAGTGAAAGCAATACTAAGAGTAAAATTTATAGTTGTAAACACATACATCAAAAAAGAAGATAGATCTCAAATCAGTAACTTAACATTGCATGTTAAGTAACCAAAAAGAGGTGAGAGCAAACTAAACCCAAAGCTAGCAGCAGGAAAGAAATAATAAATATTAAACTAGAGATAGATAAAATAGAGTAGGAAAACAGAGAAAATCAACAAAACCAAAAGTTGGTTCTTTGAAAAGGTCAACTAAATTGACAGACCTTTAGCTAAAGTGACTAAGAGAAAACTATGAACAATTCTGTACCAACAAATTGGATAGAAAAATTCCTAGCAAGACAAAATCTACAAAAACTGACTCATGAAGAAATACAAAATCTGAATAGATGTACAACTAGTAAGGAGATTGAATCAGTCATCAAAAATCTCCCAACAATGAAAAGCCCAGAGCCAGGCGGTTTCAGTAGTAAATTATACCAAACATTTTTTTAATTGAAGTATAACTGATATACAATATCCTATCAGTTTCACATGCACATCATAGTGATTTGATAATTATGTACATTATGAAATGATCACCATGCTAAGTCTAGTTACCATGTCACCATACCAAGTTATTACAGTATTATTTGCTATATTCCCTATGCTCTACATTACATCCCCATGACTTATTTTATAACCCAAAGTTTGTACCACTTAATCCCCTTCACCCATTTCACCCATCCTCAAAACCATTCCCCCTCTGATAACCACCATTTTGTTTCCTGTATCTCTGATTCTGTTTTGTTTTGTTTGTTCATTTGTTTTATTTGTTAGATTCCATCTATAAGTGAAATCATACGATGTTTGGCTTTCTCTTTGCATTATACCCTCTAGGTCCATCCATGTTGTCACAAATGATAATATTTCATTCTTTTTTATGGCTGAGTAATATTCCTTTATATATATTATATAATATTTATATACAGCAGTCTTTTCTATCCATTCATCTATTGATGGACACTTGTGTTTCTTCCATATCTTGACTATTGTAAATAATGCTGCATTGAATTTAGGGGTGCATATATACCTTTGAATGAGTGGTTTTGTTTTCTTCGGATAAGTACTCAGAAATGGAATTGCTGGATAGTTCTATTTTTAATTTTTTGAGGAACCTCCATACTGTTTTCCACAGTGGCTGTACCAATTGACATTCCCACCAACAGTGTATAAGTATTCCCTTTTCTCCACATCCTCGCCAATATTTGTTATTTGTTGTCTTTTTGATAATAGCCATTCTGACAGGTGTGAAGTTGGTATCTCATTGTGGTTTTGCTTTGCATCTCCCTGATGATTAGTGATGTTGAGCATCTTTTCATGTGCCTGTCTGCCATCTGTACATCTGTGTCCCCTTTGGAAAAATGTTTGTTCAGGTTCTCTGCTTATTTCTTAATCAAGTTGTTTGGTTTTTTTGATATTAAGTTGTGTAAGTTCTTTATATATTTTGGATATTAACTCCTTATTGGATGTATGATTTACAGATATCTTCCCCCATTCAGTAGGTTGCATTTCCGTTTTGTTGATGGTTTTCTTCACTGTGTAAAAGCTTTTATTTTGCTGTAATCCCATTTGTTTATTTTTTCTTTTGTTTCCCTTGCCTGAGGAGACTGGTCCAAAAAAAAATTGCTAAGACTGGTGTCAAAGAGCTGACTGCCTTTGTTTTCTTCTAGGAGTTTTATGGTTTCAGGTCTTATGTTCAAGTTTTTAATCCATTTTGAATTTATTTTTGTATGTGGTGTAAGTGGTCCAATTTCATTCTTTTGCATGTAGCTGTCAGTTTTCCCAACACCATTTATTGAAGAGACTGTCTTTCCCCCATTCTATACTCATGCTTCCTTTGTCATAGATTAATTGACCGTATATGCAGGGGTTTATTTCTGGGCTCTCTATTCTACCCCATTGATTTATGTGTCTGTTTTAGCGCCAGTACCATTGTGTTTTGATTACGGTAGCTTTGTAGTATAGTGTGAAATCAGGGAGCATGATACCCCCAGCTTTGTTCTTTCTTCCCAAGATTGCTTTGGCTACTCGAGGTCTTCTGTGGTTCCATCCAAATTTTAGAATTCTTTGTTTTAGTTTTGTAAAAATTGCCATTGGTTTTTGATAGGGATTGCATTGAATCTGTAGATTGTTTGGGTAGTGTGGACATTTTAACAATATTAATTCCTCCAATCCATGAGCATGGAATATCTTTCCATTTGTGTCATCTTCAGTTTGTTTTTATCAATGTCTTACAGTTTTGGGAGTACAGTTCTTTCACCTCCTTGGTTAAATTTTTCCTAGGTATTTTATTGTTTTTGATACAATTGTAAATGGAATTGTTTTCTTAATTTCTCTTTCTAATAGCTCATTATTAGTGTATAGAAATGCAACTGATTTCTGTGTATTAACTTTGTATCCTGCAACTCTACTGAATTCATTTATTAGTTCTAATAACCTTTTGGGGAACTCTTTAGAGTTTTCTGCAAATGATGACAGTTTTACTTCTTCCTTTCCAATTCAGATGCCTTTTATTTATTTATTTTTATTTTTTTGCCTAATTGTTGTGGCTAGGACTTCTGATACTATGTTGAATAAAAGTGCTGAGAGTAGGAGTCCCTGTCTTGTTCCTGATCTTAAAGGAAAAGCTTTCAGCTCTCACCATTGAGTATGATGTTAACTGTGGGTTTGTCATATATGATCTTTATTATGTTAGGTATGTTCCTTCTATGTCAATTTGATTGAGAGTTTTTATCATAAATCGATGTTCAATTTTGTCAAGTACTTTTTCTGCATCTATGGGGGTGATCATATGATTTTTATCCTTTGTTGTATTAATGTGTGTATCACATTGATTGATTTGCAGATGTTGAACCATCCTTGCATCCCTGGAATAAATCCCACTTGATCATGGTGTATGATACTTTTAATGTATTGTTGAATTCCACTTGTTCACATTTTATTGAGAATTTTTGCATCTATGTTGATCAGGGATGTTAGCCTGTAATTTTTTTTGTGTGTAGTGTCTTTGTCTGGTTTTGATATCAGGGTAGTGTTGGCCTTGTAAACTGAGTTTGGCAGCGTCCTGTCCTCTTCAGTTTTTTGGAATACATTGAGAAGGATAGGTATTAATGCGTCTTGAAATGTTTGATGGAATTCACCCATGAAGCCATTTAACCTGGGCTTTTGTTTTTTGGGACTTTTGTTTTTGTATTTTAATTACTGATTCAATTTTGTTACTCATAATTGCTCTATTCAGATTTTCTATTTCTTCATGATTCGGTCTTGGAAGGTTGTGTGTTTCTAGAAATTGATCCATTTCTTCTAGGTTCTCTAATTTGTTGGAGTATAATTGTTCATAGTAGTCTCTTATGACTTTTGTATTTCTGTGGTGTCCGTTGTAATTTCTCCTCTTTAATTTCTGATTCTATTTATTTGGGCCTTCTCTCTTTTTTTTTCAATGAGTCTGGCTGAAAGTTTATTGATTTTTGTCTTTTCAAAAAGCCAGCTTTTAGTTTTATTGATTTTATTTATTTATTTATTTTTTAGTCTCTATCTCATTTATTTCCCCTCTTATCTTTATTATTTCCTTCCATATACTAACTTTGGGCTTCATTCTTTTTCGAGTTTCTTTAGGTGTAGAGTTAGATTGTTTATTTGAGATTTTTCTTGTTTCTTGAGGTAGGCCTGTATCACTGTGACCTTCTGTCTTAGAACTGCTTCTGCTGCATCGCATAGATTTTGGAAAGTTGTATTCCATTTTAATTTCTCTCAGGGTATTTTTTTATTTCCTCTTTGATTTCTTCATCGACCCATTGGTTGTTTAGTAGCATATTGTTTAGTCTCTGTATGTATGTTTTTTTCCAGTTTTTTCCTTATAATTGATTTCTAGTTTCATACTGCTGTGGTCAGAAAAGATGCTTGATATGATTTCAATCTTCTTAAATTTATTGAGACTTGTTTTGCAGTCTACCTTGTGATCTGTCTTAGAGAATATTTCATGTGCACTTGAAAAGAATGTCCATTCTGCAGTTTTTGGATGGAATGTTCTGTATATATCTAGCAAGTCTCCTGGTCTAATGTGTCATTTAAGGCCAATCATTCCTTATTGGTTTTCTGTCTGGATGATCTATCCATTAATGTAAGTCAGGTATTAAATTGCCCTATTGTTATTGTACTGCGGTCAGTTCCTCTTTTGATGCCTGTTAATATTTGCTTTATATATTTAGGTGCTTCTATGTTCGGTGCATAAATATTTATGCATGTTATATCCTGTTCTTGGATTGACCCCTTATCATTATGTAATGTCCTTCTTGTTTTTTGTTACAGTCTTCAATTTAAAGTCTATTTTCTCTAAGTATTGCTACCCCCAGCTTTCTTTTTGTTTCCGTTTGCTTGGAATATCTTTTTCCATCCCTTCATTTTCAATCTGTGTGTGTCTTTAGATCTGAAGTGACTCTCTTGTATGCAGTATATAAATGGGTCTTGTTTTTTTATCCATTCAGCCACCATATGTCTTTTGATTGGAGCATTTTGTCCATTTACACTTAAAGTAATTATTGATAGGTATGTACTTATTGCCATTTTGTTAGTTGTTTTCTTTTCTTTTTTTTTTTTTTGAGGAAGATCAGCCCTGAGCTAACATCTGCTGCCAATCCTCCTCTTTTTGCTGAGGAAGACTGGCCCTGAGCTAACTTCCATGCACACCTTCCTCTACTTTATATGTGGGACGCCTACCACAGCATGGCTTGCCAAGTGGTGCCATGTCTGCACCCAGGATCTGAACCAGCAAACCCTGGGCCGCCAAAGTAGAATGTGCAAACTTAACCGCTGCACCACTTGGCTGGCCCCTCTGGTTGTTTTTGTAGCCTTTATCTGTTCCTTTCTTCTTCTCTTCGTCTCTTCCCTTGTGGTTTTCTTTAGTGTTATGTTTGGGTTCCTTTTTCTTTTTTGTGTATCTATTGTAGGTTTTTGGTTTGTGGTTACCATGGAGTTCATATATATCGACCTATATATATAGCAGTGTCTTTTAAGTTATAGTTGCTTAAGTTTGAAAACATTCTAAAAGTAATAGATTTTTACTTTCCCCCCACATTTTATGTTTTTGACATCATATTTTATATCTTTTTATGTTGTGTATCCCTTAACTACTTATTGTAGTTATGATTGGTTTTACTACTTTTGTCTTTTAACCTTCATACTAGCTTTATAAGTGGCTGATCCATTGCCTGTAATAAATATTTGCCTTTACCAGTGAGATTTTTTTCTTTAATGTATTTTCTTATTTATAGTTATGGCCTTTTCTTTTCCATTTAACGAAGACCCTTTAAGCTTTCTTGTAAGGCTGGTTTAGTGGTGATGAACTCCTTTAGTTTTTGCTTGTCTTGGGAAATCTTTGTCTCTCCTTCAATTCTGGAATAATAAGCTTGCCAGGTGGAGTATTCTTGGTTGTAAGTTTTTTTCCTTTTAGCACTTTAAATATATCATTCCGCTGCCTTCTGACCTGCAAAGTTTCTGCTGAAAAATCAGCTGATTATCTAATGGAGGTTACCTTGTATGTGACTTGGTTTTCCCTTGATGCTTTTAAGATTCTCTCTTTATCTTTAAATTTTGTCATTTTAATTTTAATGTGTCTCAGTGTGGATCTCTTTGAATTCATCTTGTTTTGGACTCTGTGCTTTCTGGACATCTGTTTCTTTCCACAGATTAGGGAAATTTTCTGCCATTATTTCTTCAAATAAACTTTCTGCCCCTTTCTCTCTCTCTCTTCTCCTTCTTGGATACCCATAATGTGAATGTTAGTATGCTTGGTGTTCTCCCAGAGGTCCCTTAAACTATCCTCATTTTTTAAAATTCTTTTTTCTTCTTCTGTTCTGATCAAGTGATTACTGTTTTTTTTCCAGATCTCTTATCTGTTTTTCTGTATCATCTGATCTGCTGTTGATTCCCTGTAGTGTATTTTTAATTTCAGTTATCATAGTCTTCGGCTCTGATTGGTTCTTTTTTATATTTTCTGTCTCTTTGTTGAAGTTATCACTGTGTTCTTCCATTCTTCTCCTGAGTTCAGTGAGCATCTTTATAACCATTACTTTGAACTCTTTATCAGGTAAATTACTTATCTCTGTTTCATTAGGGTTTTATTCTGGGCTTTTATTTTGTTGATTCTTTCATTTGGAACATATTCCTTTATCTCCTCATTTTGTTTGACTTTCTGTCTTTATTTCTATGAATTATGGAAAACAGCTACCTCTCTCAGTCTTGAAGAGGCATCTCTTGTGTAGACTGCATGTGCCAAGCAGCTTTGGCAAGCCAGCAGGATCTGGTGCAAGAGCAGGCCAGGGGGTCCTGGGGCATGTCGCACTCAGATCACCTTGGCTGGACAGCTGGAACTAGAGCAGTCATGAGCCAGGAAGTCCTGGGGTATGCCTCACCAGAGCTGCCCCAGTGGAACAGCTGGAGCTTGAGTGGGTGTGGGTCAGGGAGTCCTGGGGCATGCTGTGCTGGGGGTGCCTTATGATGTGGAGCTGGTGTGCACCAGAAGCCTGGGGTATGCTGTGGTAACCACAGTAGGCCAGCTAGACCATCTGGATTATGCTCCTGCCTGCACTATCAAGGTCAAGGGGGAACACAAATATGGTGACCACTGGTGCCTCCGACCCTGGAGAGTTCCAGCATTTCCCACTCATTTGGCAGATGCTCTAGGGTTATTAAATGGACTTTCTTCCCATATAGTCTAGGTGCCCTTTATACTATTGCTTTTTGCTGTACTGCAGGGTGGGCAAGCCTGCACACAGGCCCCTCAGTGATATCTCTCCCTGCTACAGGTCATTGTGTCAGGGGTGGGGTTCCCATCAATACCACGTCTGTTTCTCCTATCCACCTCTTTGTGATCCCTCTGTTGTTTGTTGTGCTGAAACTGTTCAATCAGTCCTCAGTTCTTCTTCAGGAGGAATTGCCCTATATGTAGGTGTAGATTCAGTGTGTCTGTGGGAGGAGGTGAGTTCAGGGTCTTCCTATGCTGCCATCTTGGACCTGAAACCTATACCAAACATTTAAAGAAGAATTCACTAGTCCTTTTCAAACTTTTCAAAAAAAACTGAAGATGAGGAAACACTGCATAACTCTTCTTATGTGGCCAGTGTTGTCCTGATACAAAAACCAGACAAAGATACTAGAAGAAAAATAAACTACAGACTAATATTCCTTATGAATATAGATGGAAAAATTTTCAACAAATACTAGCAAACCCATTTCAGCACCATATTAAGAAGATTATACACTATGACCAAGTGAGTTTTATTCCTAGAATGCAAAATGGTTCAGCATATGAAAATTAATTAATATAATAAACCACATTTGTAGAATGAAAGGGGAAAAAAACACATAATCATCTCAATACAGAAAGTGCATTTGAAAGAATTCCACAACCTTTCATGTTAAAAACACTCAATACACTAGGAATCATAGGCAACTTCATCAACATGATAAATGCCATATGTGGAAAAACCCACAGATAATCTACTAAAAGATGAAAGGTTTAAAGGTTTCCCCCTGAGATCAGGAACAAGACAAAGATGCTTGATTTCACCACTTCTATTCAACATGGTATTGGGACTTCTAGCCAGAGTAATTAGGCAAGGAAAAGAAATTTTAAAAGGCATCCAAATTGGAATGGAAGAGGTAAATTATCTTTGCAGATGACATGATCTTATATGTAGAAAATCCCAATGATTACACACACGTGCGCATGCACTCACACAAACTAATTCAGGGAACTTGCTAATAAACCAATTCAGGAAAGTTGTGGGATCCAAATTAAGACACAGAAATCAGTTGCATTTCTATACAGTAGAACAATGAACAATCCAAAAGAAATTAAGAAAATAATTCCATTTACATCGCATGAGCAAATGAATAGATAAAACTCTTAGGAATAAAGTTAACCAAGGAGACAAAAGACTTATACACTGAAAACTACAAAGCATTGCTGAAAGAAATTAAAGACAAAAATAAGTAGAAAGACATCTCATGTTCATGGAATGGAAGACCTAATGTTAAAATGACAGTACTACGCAAAACAATGTACAGATTCAATGCAAACTCTATCAAAATCTCAGCAGCATTTTTTGCAGAAATGGAAAAACCCATCCTAAAGTTCATATGTAATCTCAAGGGACTCCACGTAGCCAAAATAATCTTGAAAAAGAACCAAACTAGTTAGAGGACTTACACCTTCTGATTGTAAAAAACAGAGCTGCAGTTGTTTGAATATTGTGGTATTAGCATAAGGACACATAGAGAATAGATTTGAGAGCCCAGAAATAAATTGTCACATATATGGTCAATTTATTTTTGACAAAGGAGCCAAAACCATTCCAAGGTGAAAGGCAAATCAACACATGGTGCTTGGAAAACTGGATATCCACAATCAGAAGAATGAAGTTGGATCCTTATCTTACACCATATGCAAAAATTCACTCAAAATAGATTGAAGCCCTAAATGTAAGATCTAAAACTATAAAACTCTTAGAAGACAACATAGAGCAAAATCTATATAACATTGGACTCAGCAATGATCTTTTGGATATGACGCTAAAAGCACAGACAACAAAAGAAAAAAATAGGTAAATTGGACTTTATCAAAATTCAAAACTTTTGTGCGTCATATGACACTATCAACAAAGAGAAAAGGCAACTCACAGAATGGATAAAATATTTGCAAATTGTATGTCTGATGAGGGATTAATGTCTAGAATATATAGAGAACTTCTAAATCTCAACAACAACGTGACCTGATTATAAAAATGAACAAAGGACTTGAGCAGACATTTCTCCAAAGAAGATAAACAAATAGAAAATAAGCACATGAAAAGATACTCAACATCACTAATCATTAGAGAAATGCAAATAAAAACCACAATAAGATATCACTTCACATCCATTAGGATGGCTCTTATTAAAAGAAAACAAAACATGGAAAATAACAGTTGTAGAGGATGTGGAGAAATGGGAACCCTTGTGCACTGTTGACGGGAATGAAAAATGGTACAGCTGCCATGGAAAACAAGTGGTTCCTCAGTTAAACATAGAATTATCCTGTAATCCTGCAATTCCACTCCTAGGTATATACCCAAAAGAATTGAAAGAGACTCAGAGATGCTTGTACATCCATGTTCATAACAGCATTATTCACAGTAGCCAGAAGGTAGAAAGACCCCAAATATCCATCAACACATGAATGAGTAAACACACTCTGATATGTACATACAATGTATTATTCAGCCTTAAAAGGAATGAAATTCTGATACATGCTACAACACAGATCAACCTTGAAAACATTATACTAAATGAAATAAGCCAGACACAAAATGACAAATGTGTGATTCCACTTACATGAGGTACCTAGAATATGCAAATTTGTAGAGACAAAAAGGAGTGTAGAGGTTATCAGGGACTAGAGGAAGAGGAAATTGGGAATCATTATTTAATGTGTACAGAGTTTCTGTTTGGGGTAATGAAAATTTTCTGGAAATGGTGGTGATAGTTGCACAACAATGTGTATATACTTAATGTCACTGAATTGGACACTTAAATATGATTAAAATGGTTAGTTTTCTGTCATATATTTTATCACAATAAAAATGTTAAAAGAAAACCCTATTTTTTGAAATCATCAATCAAAATGAAATTTGCAGAATATTCATTTAATTGTAAGCCTGTAAAATGTATATTAGAAGCATTTGGACTATCAGTGCTTAAAGGAACATTTGTAGTGTTATACACTAATCTTTTTTCTAAAAGTCTGAATATGAAACAGCTTATTTTTCTCTAGTCACTGCCTTAAAAACTTGTTTGTTAACCACAATGAGATACCACATCACACCCATTAGGATGGCTACTAGCAAAAAAAGAACCAGCCAACAAAATAACTAGTGTCGGCAGGGATGTGGAAAAACTGGATCCCTTGTGCACGGTTGGTGGAAATGTAAAATGGTCCAGCTGCTATGGAAATCAGTTCAGCAGTTCCTCCAAAAATTAAAACTAGAATTACCATATAATTCAGCAGCTCCACTTCTGGGCTTATACACAAAAGCATTGAAATCAGAGTCTAAATTTTTGTACACCCATATGTTCAGCAGCATTATTCACAAAAGCCAAAAAATGGAAGCAATCCAAGTGTCAACTGACATATGAATGAATAAATGTTGAGTGGTGTATATATATATGCAATGGAATGTTATTCAGTCATAAAAAGGAAGGAACTTCTGATACGTGATACAACATGGATTAACCTTGGGGACATTATGTTAAATGCAATAAGCCAGTCACAAAAAGACAAAAGCTGGGGGCCAGCCCGGTGGTGCAGCGGTTAAGTTCGCACGTTCCACTTCTCAGCAGCCCAGGGTTCACAGGTTCGGATCCCAGGTGCGGACATGGCACTGCTTGGCAAAAAGCCATGATGTGGTAGGTGTCCCACATATAAAGTAGAGGAAGGTGGGCATGGATGTTAGCTCAGGGCCAGTCTTCCTCAGCAAAAAGAGGAGGATTGGCAGTGGTTAGCTCAGGGCTGATCTTCCTCGAAAAAAAAAAAACGACAAAAGCTGTATGATTCCACTTATATAAGATACCTAGAGCAGTCATATTCATAGAGACAGAAAGTAAAAAGATAGTTGCCATGAGCTCAAAGGAGTGGGGTATAGTGGACTTATGGAATGGTCATTTATCTACTGTGCATGCAATGAATGTAAAATTTTTGTTTTCCAAAAAAAATACCCCATCATTCTTTTATCTACTAATAAAAATGCTGTGGGTTCAAGACATCTCACATTTTTAGCATATGCCTAATACTGTTTGTGGAATGTGGGTAGCACCAGCACAATAGCAGTCAAATATATGTAATAACTTTTATAATAAATAAATATAAAGGATCATTCTAAATTTTCTTGGAACAGTATGAAATTTATGATCCTTAAGATTCTCATAGATAATTAAAACTATATATGTTCAAAATTAGATGGGAAACAGTTAGGAATTGGAGAGGTAAGATAGTTTCGGGAAAATGAGTGAGCATACTGAAGCAGAAACTGAAGATTTGAGGGTCAGGAGAGCTTCACTTTTGAGCAACACTAATATAAACCAAGGCACCAGAAGCAGGTTAGAGCAGCAAATCCAATCTAGGCAGAAAGTGGCTTTTCCTGTTAGCAGTTTTACCTTTCCTCTTGTGCGTTTGTGTTCCTATGAATGAAAGCCAAGAAAACTGGAGCCTGAACTATGCCTTTAAACATGAGGAAATCAGTGCCGTCATAAATTTATTTTGGTGGTGTTTTATGGAATGAAAAAACGGAACTATTAGAGAGCTGCTAAGTGTCTAGGTGTTCATTTAGGACGAGCCCAAGCCATATTAAGCCCTTATTCATTTACTGCAGTAGTGTAAGCAAGAGGCCAAGAAGAGAAAGAAGGTACTGGCACTCTATATTCCATGTGTCCCCATGGAATGGCACTATGTGAGGGTCAGATGAGCTAGTGTAGGTGGGGGGTTGGGGGGATCACCTCACTGCTTAGGAAGCCCTGAACAAAAAGCTCCAAAAATTTTATGGACACAGGCTGAAGGGAGGTAGAGGGATAGGAGTGGAAAAGTACTGAGTTAGAGTGAGGAAAAGCATCTTCAAGGCCACCCGATAAGGAGGTCCCAATAAAGAGGTACCTAAATAGTGTCTGTTATCAGTGCTGCCTATGAAGGACTCCAAATGGAGATGCCCGCTCAGGAATTCAGAAACACGTAAGAACATGGTTGGCCATGGTGGGGGCTGGGGAAGGAGACTGAATCCTTGAATCTAACTCTTCCCAGATACTGCAGTGCATCGACTGTGCACCAAGTCTAGTGTGAGGAGGGCAGCTTCCTCCCAGTGAGGCGTGCCAGATAAAGCCTTTGCCTGTCAGTGGGCCTGGAAGACCACAGGTAGGATTTTGGCCTGGAACAGGACTCCTCAGGAAATCTAACTGCAAAATATAGATTAAAAATAAGAATTAAGAATATCCTACTGTTGTAATCTATATTTGGCTTTTGGATCCATATTTTGGCATTTTGTTCTCTAGTAGGAGAACCTAGACCTGGATATACCTCCCCAATCCAAACCCCGTCTCTGATAAAGCCTCTGAAAACCCTTGTCTGCTAATTTTTCTTGTAATTCTACTTACAGTTCATAGTCCTTGCTGATTCATCCCATTGTCTGGTTTCCTAGACCCAGAATGCAACTTTCTTAAAAATCTTGTCTCCATTTACTCTTCCTTTCCTTTATTTTCCCTTCTCTACATAGTTTTGAAAATTACATTTTAAAATTATAAATACGTATGTGTATGCATTGCCAACTTGCTCTCTCTTTTTTCAGTACAAGAGTATATGTAATATATAAGTGGAATATGAATATATATACACATATATGTATATATTCCACTTAGATTTACTTTACTGTTGGGAGACAGAACCAAAAACCAAGGAGTCAAATATAAAATAGGATGTATGTATATAAGCCCCATTGTTAACTTTCATACAATGTTTTTAATTGTCTCATTTTTTAGAAGACTACCAACCTGATAAATTATTAAAGAAGAGCCAAGAAAACCAAGGGAAACATTTGTAGCAATCATCAAAGACAAAATACTGACCACTGAGAAGAGAAAGTTTCAGGAAAACCACGTAAACTGGGCATAGATGCTTATTTCAAGAAAAATGCTTCGTAAATTGTGAAACTGCAGTGTGTACATACCTGGGTTTCATCACGTTGGCCCCATACTGTAGAGAAATGGCTTGTCAACATTAGGGATGAGAGAACTTACAATCAAGAGAAATCTCCTAAATATAATAAAAGCATGAAAGATCTCAATTACAAGAAGGAAGTTATTCAGCATCAAACTATCTAGACTTTGAGGCAAGCTCTTGAATATAATAAACATGGAAAAGCTTTCCATGACAAGACTGCTCTTACTATACCTTAGAGTGCCCACACAAAGCTGAGATCCTGTAATTATAAATTTGGCAAAAATGTGATAAATCAATCCTCATTATCTCTCAGACCATTCACACAGAAAAGAGCCACTGAATCTAATGAAAATTAATATAATCAAAATGGGGATAATTTCAGTAAGATAACTCAAGTTCAGAGAACTGACACAAGAGGGAAACTTTCCAGCAGAAAATTCTGACTTCAGAGAACATGTGAGAACTCATAGGAGTGAAATCCTTGAACATGGAAAAACCAGCCATTGCATCAGAGAACTCACACAGCAGAGAAATACTGTGATTACAACAGATGTAGGGAAATCTTCAGTTCCCAACCAGCCTTCAATATAAATCAGAGAACTCATGAAAAGTGAAGCCCTGTGAGTGAAATGAGTGGAGAAAATCCTTCTCTAGGAAATCACACCTCATTGCACATAAGAAAACACAGAGGAAAAATACTATGGTTGTAGTGATCATGGGAAAGCTTTCAGTGAAAAGTCAGCTCAAAGGGCATCAGAGAACTCACATAGAGAAGAAACCCTTTGAATGCAATGAATGTGGGAGAGCTTTCAACTATACCTCTGACATAAGACAATATCAGAGAACTCACATGGGGGACAGATCCTATAAATGTGATCAATATGACAAGTCTTTTAGCTGTAAGTTAACACTCACACTACATGAGAGAACTCAAGAGAGAAACCCTTTGAATATAATGAATGTGGTAAAACTGTCAGCAAGGAATCAGAACTAAGGAAATATCAGAGAACTCACACAGAAGGGAAACCCTATAAATGATAAATGTGGGAAAACTAATCTGTAAGTCAGCCCCTACAGCACATCACAGAATGCACACAGGCGAGAAACCCTATGAATGTAATGAACGTGAGATGACTTCCCCCTGGGAATTGGACCTCAGAACACATCAGAGAACGTGCACAAGGGAGAAACCCCGTGAATGTAATGCATTTGGGGAAGCTTTCAGCCAGAAGTCACAGCTCAGAGTTTACCAGAGAATTCACACAGGAGACTTTGCATATGTGAATGTGAGCAGTTCTTTTCAAGAAATCAGCTCTCACTAACCATCAGGCAACATACAGGAGAGAAGTGTATGAATATAATAAATATATGATAACACTCCTCTGGAAATCTGACCTCACAGTTTTTCAGCCAGAGTTTAGGCCTCATTAGAAATCAGAGAATTAGTCCAGGAAAGAAACTTGATGAAGGTACTGTGGATTTGCATATTCTAGACACTTCGTATAATCATAGTAAATGTCATTTATGTTTCCTTCTCACTGCCTGGTAGATTTTTCTTACGTCTCTGACCTTTTGTTCCAGCGAGTGATATTTTCATCTGGAGATCCAGAGGGAGTTAGGTTTCTGTGTGTCTGCGTACTAAGGGTCTTCACACCACTGCAGGCGGAAGAGAATCCTGTGGATAGAGGGTCTTCATACTGTGGCCGGCAGTGACAGGCTTGACCAGGAGATTCTTGGGCTTTAGCCCTCGCCTGGGTCTCCTTTCATTGCTGGGTGACTGATGGTTTGACGCAATGATATTAGATCTCAGCTGCCTACATAACTCTACAAATAATTAAACTTAAGTATTCTACTAAACAGATTTCACTGCTTGCCCAGTTAACTGAGTGACTAAGTTACTAACCCTACCATCAGCCATCTCAGACCTGCTAGCTGAAGTGATAGGCTGCTAGCTGTAACCCACCCAGAAGGAGGGAAGCCAGGTAGTGTTGCCAGAGTAAGAAGCTGCCTGCTCCTTTATCAGGCTCAGGCTCTTCTGCATTCTCGGTCCATCCCCTCCCCACTTGAGCATACTTAAATCCTTCAGAATCAGGGAACTGAGCACTCTCCAGCCCATTCCTAAACTGAGACTGACCAAAGAGCTGCAAGGAGTTAATTAGCTGCCTAAAACTCATGCAAGTTTCTGGCTGCAAGTGGGTCTGTGCAGGTTTCTGGAGTGAGGATCCATGGCTTCCATTAGATTTTCAAAATGATCTCCAACTTGTAAATGACCTAAAATTGTCTATGAACCACTCCTCAGAAGGGACCCCCAGGAAACTTAAGAATATTATGGTTTATCCCCAAGCCCCATTTCACAGCCTCTTTAATCTACACTACTGTCCTGACTAGAGGTCATAATTAGGTGGAGAACATACAGGGCTCTGGGCTGACTTCTAAGCCCCACTTGGAGTTTTGTTCTCTTATATGGCTTCTGCTTCTCATTATTCCCACTTTGGGCCTGTGGGAGTAGAGTTGGTTGAAGTCTTCTAGAGAAAAGCCCAAGGAGTGTGCAGCCCCTTTCTTGCTGGTGGCCTCCCTTGTGGGCCGTCTCACAGGATGACTGTGGTTTCTGCTCCCCTCACGGCAGATGCTCTTCACATTCAACACAGGGATAAAGACCCTAACGTAACCCCATCCTGCTTGGGGTAAAAGGTGTGCACCACTGAGAGTAGTCATTGAGACAGTGACTTATAGTTCAAATACATGCAAAGTGGTAGAAGCAACGGGAACCTGCAGCTTTAGATGGCCGTGAAAACTTGCAAATCATGCAATCAGTTAAATAAACTGAGTTTTATCCTATTAACAATCAAATCAGTTAAATTGGGTTGTTTCTGTACCAACAGTAAACCAGTAACCAAAATTATAAGTATAAATTTATATTCATTGAAAATATCAACAATTCATTGGTAAGAACAATTTTTTCAATATTGTTTGACAAAATGAGTCCAGATCTCAGAAAAAAGTGTGAGGCAAAGACTCTGAGCCAGAAGGGAAAACACAAATACTAAGTGTGATCTCCTCTCGGTATTGGAACTAGGATTTTAAAAAATATTTTCTAATATTTTTGCTATAATCAGGAAATAATTAGTAAGTGATAGTTCTCCCAGCTTTTCTACTTTGTTCGACTTGTATGTGTTCCAGACTGTAAAAGCCAGGGAGCCCCTCTGGAACCATCCATTGAATAGGGATGAAGATTTAGCTCTGAAACGACAGCACAAATCCACCCCTACATTTATGTCTGCTAACAAGGCATTCGCATTTTTACTCTTTGCTCCCACTCTCCACGAATTCTACAATTACATTAGATTTTTCTCAGATTTCTAGGATAGGAGCTATCTACATAAACAAGTATTAGTAGCAAAGTCCAATTTTATAAGTAGATCATATGTTGCAGAAAATTTACGATCAATACCATGTATTTTGCTTTTTAAAACTTAGTTATTGGGTTCCAAGCACATGAGTGTTTTACCCTTAGATCTGGAGTCTGAACAGCCTTCTAGAAAAGGAAGAAAGAAGAAAGGGAGTAAAGAGGGAATTACCTTCTGATTTATCGCTGGTGTCATAAGACTTATGGTATTCTTTTAAGAAATAATAAAATCTCCCTAATTTTCACCAGTGCTGATATGGTTTTGTCTTTTATAAAACATAATGAATTGCAAAGTGGTTTAGAATATAGAGTAAGTCATATTTTATCAATCCTAAAAAAAATGTTCATAGCTTTTATCTTAACTACTCCTGAGAATTTACCCTAAAGAAATTATTTGAAATTAGTTATAAGCTGTTTTCTGTGGCTGCGTTATTATAAATAGTCCATAATATTAATAGTCCATAAAAAATGTCTTGGTTTACTGCAGAATTGAAAATCACTGTATAAAGAGAAAAGCGTTTTCTGCCTGACTATTCTGATGCCAAAATTCCCCCTTCCCACGCCTTAAAATCTCTTAGATGAATTCCATAACTCTTCAGTCACTTAGATAGCAAACCCTGGTCCAGTTTAAACCTTCCAGTGTCATGTAGGATTTAATGCTCCCCTGCTTCCTCTTTTAGATTCCAGCTCCTCCAGATGTTGGGTATAGAAAAGGAAGAAAGAATGAGAGGAGTCTTAGAGGGTTGAGGAAGTCTTCCCTATCACTTCAGTGATGGGGAGATGGTCCTCCTCTCTCTGGTTCATTCTGGTTCCATCTACCACTGTGGTCACATATGACATGGGGATCTCCACCTGTATGGTGTGTGTGGTTTTCTGGGGCAGTGTTGAGGTTCACCCACCCCGTCCATCACTGAGGCCCCACAGAGAAGGGCAGCAAGCCTGTGCATATGTCTTTGCTTGACTTGGAGGCATCCTGGGCACTTAATGATTCCTGCCCCATTTCTCAGCCAAGTAATCTTTTATATGGAGCCACAGAAGTTGCTGATGTCCCTAATTCCCACTCTGAGGGGCATGAGGAAGTGAGAAGCCTTCCAACTTTGTTTTTCCAGGTACATGACCCATTGTTCATCAGTCTATTGGCTTTGGCCCACACCAACAGATCTCATGTCTTCAGACATTTCCATACTATGAATGGGTTCTGTGATCTAAGTCGATGTAGTGTCTGGAAATTCTATCAGACACATATCCAGCTTCCCAAAACTTTCCCCACCAGCATCAGAAAATGTCCATCTAGAGGAGGGACAGGCTTCTCTTCTTTCAGGTGCCTCTGATCATTGTGCCCACTGATTCTCTTTGAAACCCTCCTGGAAGGGACTTTGGAAAGAGTAGAAACTCCTGTCTCCTTTGCCGTGAGGAGGGCAATGCCTCTGCTTGCAATTCTGACTCTGTACAGGAGCTCAGGCCTTTCTCTTTTCAGTAGCCTGCTTCTCTCTCCTCTGAGTGAGGAGCAAGGAGAGAGGATGAGTGAAGTGATTCTGGGGTTGATTTTGACTACTTTAGGAAGGAAGGCATTTGGCCTTTTCTGCTTGTGGATCCCAGGAGGCTCTCTTTGGAATTTTGAGTTACTTCACATCCTTTAGTCCCCTGTGGGCTCAAGCTGCAAAGTTTAGGGATATATGGAAAGTCTTACCTCTTGTTTTAGATAGATAGATGATAGACAGACAGATAGACAGATAGAAGCAAAGAATGATGGAGAGAGAGAGACAGGCAGAGAAAGAGAAAAGGTAGGAAGGATGGATGAAAGAAGGAAGGAGAGAAGGAGGGGTGGAGAGAGAGAGAGGGAGGAATGAAGGAAGAAAGGTAGGTTGGTTTGTTGAAATACATACCCAAGTGTTGATTGTGACTATTATTGTTACTTATTTAAAGGAAAGGTAGAATTCATATTAAATACTTTAATTTTAGTATTTAAATTTACAGAATTGACAACATTTTTACAATGAATACACATCACTTTATAATCAGAAAAAAAACATCGAAACATTACCAAGAAAATTACCTTTGACACTGACTGACTAGCATTAGCATCTAAAAAGTTCTGCCAGTGCTTTCAACCATAATCATTGTTAATCTGTTTCTTTTAAGAAGGCTTGGTGTTGTGAGTCGTGTGTCTTCCATGAGGTAAGTTATTACATCTATTTGGCTAATAATGACAGCTCAGGCCGTAGTTAAAAGCCTAGGTTTGGGAATCAGAGATTTCGGCTCCTCTGCCAAATAGCTGTGCCCGAGAACAATTTACTTAATCTGTCTGTGCCTCAGTTTCCTCATGCCTAAACAGGGGATCATCCCATTTCCCCAATAAGTCTGTTAAGGTGTTTAAATAATAACAATGGGAGGCTCTCTGGCACAGGAGGAGAGCCTGTGGCATCTGGGGATGGCCTCAATTTGAATGTAGCTCTGCCACCAAAAAGCAGTGTGAGCAACTCCATTGCAGAGCCCCCATATGCCTCATTGTCCTCATCTGTAAAATATGAATCATAATGGTGGCAAATCTCACAGGGCTGCTGGCTACATGAGGATTAAAGGAGTTAGTGAATGCAAAGTGCTTAGCACAATACCTGGTGAATAAGAATAGTATTAATAATTATCTGTAATAATCCCATTCATGGACTATTTCATATAACCCTCCCACCAGCCAATGAGGTGGACATTATTATCCCCAGTCTGCAGGTGAAGAAAGTGAGGGTTAGAGAGGTGAAACGACTCGTTTAAGGTAGCACATAG
Organism: Equus quagga; assembly: GCF_021613505.1. Taxonomy (NCBI): domain Eukaryota; kingdom Metazoa; phylum Chordata; class Mammalia; order Perissodactyla; family Equidae; genus Equus; species Equus quagga. Next base: position 83,205,224 of record NC_060272.1, read on the forward strand.
GTATCCAGCCAGAATTCAGACCCGGACTCCAGATTTCCCCATGACCCTGGCCGCTGTCAGGGATCACCAGAGTGGAGCAGAGGGAAATAGGGCGGCTGGGCTGTGGTGTGGGTCCGCCCTGGACACTGGGCTGTGGCAGAAGATTGGAATAGGACCTGGGCTCCTGTCCTTCCCTAACCCCAGTAAGTTTTCCCACAAGGGATGGAGGGTTGGGAGCTGAGGCTTTTCATTGGGACTCTGTAAAATCAGAGAAAGAGTAGAATTCACAGAGGGGAAAATGGGAGCATATAACATGGCAGCCTCAGCCTGGGCCTTAACTAGACAACATTTCCATGATGATGGGAAGGATGGGCTGAACTGGGGGGTGGGGGTGGTAAAAGTGGGAGACGAGCTTCCCCTTCACCTGGTATACAAGGGCAGAGGCCATTGTCCAGCCCCTCCTGCCAGGTGGGGAGTGTCCACTCTCTGCCCCACCCACACTAAGGGTGCAGGGAGTGCTGTTCAATGACCTTCCTGATCCCTGAGCCAGGGTTGACTCTGTTGCAATGTCCACCAGGCAGGAGGAGCCCCAAATCCAGAAAATAGGAACCCCAATTCCAGAAAACCAGGCTACAGACCCCAGAGAAAGGGAGAACTTCAGGGACTCCAGGAGGGTGGCTGGAAGAAGCCCGGGTTGAGGAGGTGGGTGAAAGAGTACGACAGTTTGTCCTCAGCTGATTTAGGAAATCAAAGTAATGTCTTTTTATATGATAAAATGCACAACCATATGTGTGCAGCTCACTGAATAATTATACAGCAAAATAACTTTATAGCATCCAAATCAAAAAGACAACATTAGCAGTAGCTGCCTCCCGATCCCATATGTAATAGACACCTGCCAGGTCCTGGGCACTGCCAGAGCCTGGGGACATGGCACTGAGCTGAGGTCCTAGCCTCATGGGGTCTCCATTCTGGTGGAGGAACTGAGGGCAAGCCTGTAAATAAATGTATGCTGTTTGTAGTCATAGGTGCTGTGACTGGAAATAAAGGCAGGCAAGGAGAGAACCCATTTTAGGGTATCCGAGGACCTCTTTAAGGAAACATCATTTGGCAGAGACCTGAATAAAGTGAGTAAAGAAGCCATGTGGGCACCTGAGCAGAGGGACCCAGGCAGAAGGAACACGGCCTTTTCCTGGGGCAGGAGAGCTCTTCGTGTATCTGATGAACAGCAAGAAGTTCATTGTGGTTGGAGGGCAAGACAAAGAACAGCCTGGAGCCGGGCAAGGAGGGGGCTGGGCCAGACCTGTAAGCTATTGAAGGCACCATGGATTTATAATAGTCATCTTGGAAAGATTTTGAGGCAGATGAGTTTGATTACATTTTGCAGTCATCACTTTGACCACTGGGTGAAGAATAGACGACAGTAGGGCAAGGATAAAAGTGGAGAAAGAAGTTGAAGCCCACCATTACACTCCAGGAGAGAGGTGCTGTGGTTTGGGTTAGAGCAGCAGTGGAGACAGAGGGTGTGAGGTGATCTGATTCTGTGTATATTTTGAAGGTAGAGCCACCCTATTTGAGTGATGGATTATAAGTGCATGGTGAGAAGAAGATAAGAGTCAAGGATGTTTCCAAAATTTGAGGCCTAACCAGTGGGTGAATAGACATGACATTCTCAGAAATGGGAACGTTGGGGATGGATGAGATTTGGGCAGAAATACATGTTTGGATCTAGATCTGTTAAGTCTTATATCCCTCCTACATATCCAAGAGGATGTGTCAGGAAGGCACATAGAGATCTGTCTGGGAAACTCTAAGAAAGAAACAAAAGAAAATGTTAGAAACCAAAAATACAGTAACAGAAATGAAGAATGCCTTTCATTAGCTTATCTCTAGGTTGCATATTGCCAAGGAAAGAATAAGTGAGTTGGAATATATGTCAATAGAAACTTTGCAAACTGAAATGCAAAAAGAATTTTTAAAAAATTTTAAAACCCAGAATATCCAAGACTGTGAGACAGTTTAAAAATGTGTAACATACATGTAATTGGAATATCAGAAGAGAGAGAGAACAGGGCAGAAGAAATATTTAAAGTAATAATGGCCAAAGATTTTCCAAAATTAATGACAGATTAACCTTTGATTGTGGAAGCTCAGAGAACAACAACAAAGGAGAAATACTAAAAAAGTTTATACCTGGACATATCATATTCAAACTGTAGGAAACCAAAAGATAAAAATCTTTAAAGAACCTAGAGAAAAATAAACACCCTACCTCTAGAGGAACAAGGATAAGAATTATAGACTCCTCATCATAAACCATGAAAGCAAGAAGAAAGTGGAGGGAAATATTTAAAGTATTGAAAGAAGAAAAAAAAAAACAACCTAGAATTTTATATCTAGTGAAGTTATCCCTCAAAAGTGAAGGAGAAATAAAAGCTTTCTCAAACAAAAACTGAAGTAATTTAGCAGCATCAGACCTGCCCTGCAATAAATGTTAAAAGTTCTTCGGGGAGACGGAAAATGATTACTCAGATCTACATACAGGAAGAGAAGAAATACATGAGGGTAAAATAAAACTTCTATTTTTCTTATTTTGAATTGACCTAATAATAATAATGACAATGGATTGAGTGATTGTAGTATATGGATAAGGGAAATAAATGAAAACAGTGTTACAGGGGACTGAAGGGAGGAATTGGGAACTATGTTATAAGGTACTTGCGTTACCTATGAAGTGGTATGGTGTTATATGAAAGTGGACTTAAATTAGTTGTAAATGTTTATTAAAACTCTAGGGCAACCACTAAAATATTTTTTAAAGAAGAATAATTGATATGCTATGAGAAGAGAGCAAATGGGATCGCATAAAATGCTTGTTTAAAACCAGAAAAGACAGAAAGAGAGGAGAAGGAAGAAAGAACAGGTATAATAAATAGTTATAGACATGGTAGATAGTAATCCAACTATATAAAAAATCACTAAACATAAATGGTCTAAATTCACCAATTAAAAGATAGACTGTCAGAGTGTATAAAAAAAATAACCAATTATACGTTGTCTACAAAGCACCCACTTTAAATATAAATATACAGATAGATTAAAAGTAAAGAGAAAGAGAAAAAATTTACCATGCTAACACAAACCAATAGAAAACAGGAGTAACTATATTAATTTCAGACAAAGCAGACTTCAGAACAAGGAAAATTATCAGGAATAAAGAGGAGCATTACATAACAACAAAGGGATCAGTGCTCCAAGAAGACACAACAATCCTTAACAGGTATACGTCTAGCAACAGAGTGTCAAAATATGTAAGGCAAAAACTGGTAGAAGTGCAAGGGAAAATAGATGAATCCACTGTTATTGTTGAAGTTTGTCAGAAATGGACAGATTCAGCAGTCAAAAAATCAGTGATAATATAGTTGACCTGAAGAGCACCATCAGTCAACTTAATCTAATTGACATTTATAGAACACATCATCAACAACAGAGTACGCATTCTCCTCAAGCTCACATGGAACATTCACCAAGAGAGACCACATTCTGGGCCACGAAACACATCTTAACAAATATAAAATAGAAATCATACCAAGTATGTTTTCAGACCATAATGGAATTAAACTAGAAATCAATTACAGAAAGATAGATAGAAATCCCAAAATGTTTGGAGATTAAACAACACACTACTAACACATGGGTCAAGGAAGAAATCTCAAGAGAAAAAATATTTTAAACTAAATGAAAATTAAATTACAAATTCTCAAAATTTGTGAGATGCAGCAAAAGCAGTACTTAGAGGGAAATTGATAGCATTGAATGCATCTATTTGAAAAGAAAGATTTACTGTCCCTGAGGAAGTCTGGTTTACTTACCTGATTGATGTCTCTCTGTTTCCAAAATATTGGGAAACATGGGTTCCTCTTTAGGTAGAACACTGATAGAAGGAAGATCCCCTCCCACCCATGAAGGCAAGGGTGGGAATACCTAGGAAGATGAGCTGGAGCTCAGCCGTGGTGCAGTAAGGCTCCTCAGACAGGGAAGGTGGTCCGCATCATGGGAAGTGCATTACTGCCTCAGGCAGCTGGGCATTAAGAGTGCACATTCTAGACTAGAGTTCCAGGCCCGCATCACAGAGCTTTAGCACAGACACCAAAGGTTCTTGAGGGGAGAGTAGGGGACAACATAGGAGAGATGAACCCACAACCCTTCTCCCACCATCCAGCCCAGCAGATCTGTCCATGCCTCCAGGGCCCCTTAGATACCTCGAACCTACCTTCCAACTCCACGCATTCGCCATGCCATATATTTACCTTGGTGAAATTTTCTATTTATTCTACCTGTTACCCAGATATTACCTGAGACCCTCTTACTCTTGGAGATCTCCTTATGGATCCTGCATCATCTTTGAAAGTCTGCTGTGCCCAGGGATTTACACCCCCAAGATCTACCCAACCCTTAACTACAGCTTTCCCTCATATTTGATGTGTTTTTACCTGTAGGAACCAGAAAGGTACTCAACAGCAGCCCCACCCCCAATATCTCCTCAAAAGGTTAAATACAAAAGTACTAAAATTACCTATTTCAATGATAAGAGGGTAAAGGATAGACACACAAAAAACAAGAGATTAGATATGATTTCAAAAATATAAAATGTGGGAAGAGGGGAATAAAGAGTAGAGCTTTTACAAAGAGGTCAAGCTAAAAGGACTATCAACTCAATACAGATTGCTATATTGCTATATCTCACCAAAAAGCATGAGAAAGCAGAGCAGCCTGTACCAATGAACAGAGAGCATGAGAAAGCAGGAGACAAGGGCATGGCACACCATGCCTTTTGATGGGCGCATTTAGTACATTGACATTTATATAGTAGCTATTGATAAGAATATATTTCTTGCCATTTTGTTACCTTTTTCTCTGGCTGTTTTAGTAGTTCTTCTCTGTTCTTCTCCTGCTCTCTTCCCTTGTGGTTTGATGGCTTTCTTTAGTAATATGTTTGATTTTTTTCCTCTTGTTTACTTATGATAGGTTTCTGGTTTGTGATTACCATGAGGTTCATATATAGTATTCTACGTATGTAGCAATCTGTATTGAGTTGATAGTCCTTTTAGCTTGACCTCTTTGTAAAAGCTCTACTCTTTATTCCCTTCTTCCCACATTTTATATTTTTGAAATCATCTCTAATCTCTTGTTTTGTGTGTGTCTATCCATTACCCTCTTGTCATTGAAATAGGTAATTTTAGTACTTTTGTATTTAACCTATACATTATCTTCATAGGTGGTTGATCTGCTACCTTGACTGTACTTTTTCCTTTACCAGTGATTTTATTGCCTGGTTTGTTTGGGGCGGGGGGGGGGGGTTTGGATAATTTTCTTACCTCTATTTTTGGTTATTGCTTTCCCACTTAAATAAGTCCCTTCAGAATTTCTTGTAGAATGAGTTTCTTGGTGATAAACTCCTTTTGTCTGGGAAGCTTTTTGTCTCTCCTTCCATTTCTTGCTGGATAGAGTATTCTTGGCTGTAGGTTTTTTCCTTTCAGCACTTTAGATATGTCATGCTGCTCTCTTCTAGCCTTTAGGGTTTCGGCTGAGAAGTTTGCTGATAGCCTTATGGACTTTCCTTTCTCTATCACTTGTTGTCTTTCTCTCATCACTTTTAGGATTATCCCTTTATCTTTAATTTTGGACATTTTAATTATAGTATGTCTCAATGTGGTCCTGTTGACGTTCATCTTGTTTGTGCTCTCTGTGCTTCTTGTACTTGAATGTCTGTTTCCTTCCTTATGTTAGGAAAGTTTTCAGCAATTATTTCTTCAAATAGATTCTTTGCCCCTTTGTCTCTCTCTTGTCCTTCTGGGACACCTATAATACAAATGTTAGTGTGCTTGATGTTGTCCCAGAGTTCCCTTAGACTGTTCTCATTCTGTCTAATTCTTTTTTCTTTTATCTCTTCAGCTTGGGTGATTTCCTCTAGTCTTTCTTCCAGCTCGCTGATCTGTTCTACTGTAACAGCTACTCTGCTATTAATTACTCTACTCTTAATTTCTGATGGGTTCTTTTTTATATTTTCTAATTCTTTGTTGATGTTCTCACTGTGTTCATCCAGTCTTCTCCCAAGATCAGTGAGCATCCTTACAAGTTTTTGTTTGAACTCCTTTGTCAGGTAGAGTGCTTATTTCTGTTTCATTTACTTCTTTTTCTGGGGTTTTGTCCTGTTCCCTTGCTTGTAATGTATTCCTTTGCCTCCTCATTATGCCTCTTTCTCTGTGCTTATTCCTGTGTATTAGGTGAGTCAGCTATGTCTCCTGATCTTGGCAAAGGGGCCTTATGTAAGAGATGCCTTTTGAGGCCTAGCAGTTTCTTCCCTCTCATCCCCAGTCCAAATGATCCAGGAGTGACCCCTGTGTGGGCTACTTGTATCCTTCTGCTGTGGCAGCGTTGCTCTTACTGCAGGTGCCCAGGGAGTCTAGTCTTTCCCTTCCTGGCCGGCTGTTTGTAAATCGGGGTTGGGGAGCTGCAGCGCCATTGGCTACAAAGTCTACCAGCACTCTCCTGTTGCAGTTTTCCTGTTAATTGGGTAGGTATCCAGTGTAGCTGGTTGCTAGGCTCAGGGGCTTACAGTTGCTTTAGGCCTCAGGCCTGCAAGGCTGTTGTCAGCTCTCTTAGGATTGCAGCTGAGTGGGTCTGGTCCCAGACACAGAGCACCCAATTGTTTCAGGCTTTGGAAGCTGCAGCCAATCCTCTTTGTGGCTGATTTTGAAGCACAGGTCTTCTGCCACTGATAAGCCCCACCCCCCACAGTCCCACACATACTGTCAACAGCCCTGGTCCATGCACACTTCCCAACCCCCTGGAGCATACCCAGTTGCCCCACCACAGAGGCTCTCACTTCTCCACCAACTCCCGCCCCCAGTTCACCTGGTCTTCACACAGGCCCTGCCCCACAGAGGCAGACACACTCACCTGCCTGTAGAAGACTAAGGCACCCAGTCTGTGCAGGCCGACAAGTAGCCTGAGGGCTTGCTGTTGGGTAGGGCCAGTCCCTAGGGTTGCCTGCCCTGGCTGAACTGGATTAAATCTGTGTTCTAGTGGGTGTGGCAGACCTCTGGGCTATCAGGCCAGGGGAAGAACATCCTTGGTGTCTGCCAGTGTCTGTGTCAGCATGCCTGCACCAAGTCACAACAATGGCCACCACCAATGTCCTAAACCTCAGAGAGGTCCCATCTCTCACCAAGATGCACCCAGAGCCCACTAGGTGAGTCTCTTCTCACCAAAGGACTGTGCAGCCTTCTTTTTGGTGATTTTAGGTTGCTCTCTGAGATGAGTGAATTTGTGCATAGGCCCCTTAAAAGCCGGGTTTTCAGCTTTCGTCTGATAGCTTTTCTGGGGGTATTCCTCATTGCAGTTAATAGCCAGTGAAGCCAGATAGTATGACACTTGTCTCAGTTGTGCTGAGTCTGAAGGATGCTTATAGCAGTATTGGCCCCTGCTCAGGTCCCCAATTCTTCAGAGAGGGCTGTGTACCTTAGGGTGGCTCCCACCTGGCTGGCTGTGAAGCTCTGCCATTCACAAAGGTGGCTTTTTTCTCTCCAGAAGGAATTTCTGCCTCTTCCACTTCAGTCAGGACTATCCCTTGTTGTGGGGCCTCTTTTTATCCAGTTTTCACTTCTCTCCCCAGGGTAATTTTCCAAAGAATATTTGTTACCTGGCTGTGTTTGTGGGAGGAGATGAGTTCAGAGTCTACCTATTGCCACCATCTTGACGAGATCTGGGTTCTTGCCCTTTAACCACAGTGTAGGAGATAGGCTGTATCACACGTGCCAGATGATAACTGTGAAAGCGGGATGAGGGGTACGTGGGAAGTTACACTGCTCTCTTGCATGTTTAAACATTTCTGTAATAGAAAGCTTAAAACAATAAAAGAAATTGGGTGCCTCTTAAAGAGAGGGAGGGGACGAGAGGATACCTGGCAAGGGGGGTGCTCAGTCCGTCAAGACGAGGGTTTAGCTCTCTCAATAAGGACATTTCGGGAAGTGTAATCATTGAGGTTAGGAAGGAGATCTCTTTTCATATAACAGGAAAATAAAGAGGAATGGGAAAGGGTTTTTATGAAGGTTTTTTGGTGGAAATTTCCTATCTCATGACTTCTAGCTCCTCTGTGATCGGTGATCCAGCACATTTGCAGAGCAAGTGGAGATGGCCTAAGTTTGAGGAAAGTGAAGGAGATTGAAATAAAGTTTAGTAGCATCAGAGAGAATGGACGAAGGAAACAGTGACCTAAGCTCCATTTGTTTTCTTCATGTGTTAGTAACCATGGGGTCATTATTTGTGGAATGAGCGAAGGTTTTCCAGCTAGTGCTGGGGCTGAATTTATCGTGGTACCAGTAGATTCAATTGTGAGATTTAATCCTATAGTGATCAGTTATAGGAAGGCATTTCTGGAAAAGGCAGAGAGATTGGATTTTGCCAAACAGGAAGAATTAAATGAGATTGGATGGGGCCCATTAGTAGCGGAGCTTTTTAAATGTTGGTTACCTGATAGACCATCAAATCTACCTTGGAGAGGGAGGGAATGAAGACAGGAGCTAAGTGGATGAGGAGTAAGTGGAAAGATGAATGGCCTAGAGTTGAAAAGTTAACAAGGGGAATATAAATCAGAAGACCAAAGGGTGGAGTGTCAGACTATGTTAATCTGGATGGCAGAAGTGTTCCTGGTGATAAGCTCTGGAGTATGGCAGCAACTGCACTGGAATGGAAGTAAAGGACCCTAAGATGAGATGATGTAGGATCTGAGGTACTGGGCTATTGGCTGGTCCATCCATATGGATGTTAGAGTCCTCCACAGCTTCCTCACCTCTTCAATTTCCCGGCCCTGGACCCCATCCCACCTTGTGTCTCTCTCAGGCCCTCCACAGGATCTGCATTCATTCTTTGACCCTAAGCTTCAGACATTGTAGGGTCAATGGCATAATCTGGACAAGAAAATACAAGCATGGGAGTGAGAGAGGGCTGTAGTGGACATTGGTTTTGTTTTTGTTTTTTCTTTTAACAACCAGCATTCACATATCTTTCTGGAAAAACTTCAAGCACCCTCTAGGACACTCACCCCATGTTTGAATTGCCTTTCCTCCAGACCCCTATTGTGAGGGTAGGTATGTGTGCAGTCTATGGTGAGTCCCCCAAATATCTGTAACCTGGTGCATAGTCTGGGACTCACTTCTGGTTTGTGAGCTGCAGGTGTTCTAGGGGAGACCAACCATGGCTCCACCAAGGCCGTGAATATCAAAGGAGGCACCTCCATCCTGAACATGAACTTTACACAGTAAGGGCAAGATCTTGTATATTTCCGTCAAGCATGGATGGAAGGAAGGCAGCAAGATCACCTTTCCTAAAGAGGGGGATGCCATGCCTGATGACTTCCCTGAAGATATTATTTTAGTGCTCAAAGAACGGCCTCGTGCCTTTTTGGAAAAAGGCAGCAGTGTGCTGTGCAGTGCTCAGATCAGCCTCAAGGAGGTGGTGCATGGATCAGATTGAGGAAGTGGGGGAGTGGACAGGGTCAAGATATGGGGATGAGGAGGCATAAACCTTTGTTCCACCAGCAAGGTCATTCTTTCGCCTCTTCATTTTTTCTTACCTCCCTACTCCCTCTAAGTCATCTTTTCCTTACTCTCAGCTTTATTTTACCCTGGGAGGTAGGTGGCTGCCCTGTCACCATTCTACCACTGACAGCTGAGTGATGCTTTTGCTCTGCAACTAAATGTCATCAACTGGGCAGCCTGAAGAAATGCCCAGAGAGGGGAACCCCTTGCCCCAGGTGCATTTCCAGTAGGGAAACTTCAGTGTCAAGTCTAAAATATCCTTCCCCAACACATTAACATGACCCACATGACAGATTCTTAAGCAGCATCTATGCTGTTCCTTGCCCCTCCCGCACCAGCCCAGGATCCACTGCAGTGGTAACCCCCAAACTCCCCTCCCAGGTTCACCCACCCGTGGAGTCCTCCAGTCACTGACTTCTAAATCATGATGAAGCCACTGTTTCTTCTTCATTGTCATTTTCTGAAGTGGACACGTGTCCTTCTTCAGAGAGGAGACCTGTCTTCCCTACTGCTCTGAAGGTTAGAAATCACTCAGTGAGGGGAAGGTGTGGGCTGTTCTACATTTTTGTTGAGGCCAAGCTGAGAGGCAGGAGACAGAGCCCATCTCCTCAGACTTCATCAGGGAGGAATTGAGCTTCGGGAGGCACATATCTCTGTCAACAAGAGTTCCAGGGGACTGGTCACCTTTAGAAACCAAAGGAAGCAATCAGAAAGAACTGGACTAACTCCTTACTATCCTGAGGGACAAGCCCTGAGTTACCCAAAACCCATGCCCCCAACACACTACACAGAAAAGACTTCTCTATTATTAGAGAATCATTTACTGGAGAGAATCAATATACTGCACAAGGAAGGAATTATTTGGGGGTAGAAAATTTTCCTCTGGAAATTCTGCAGAAGCATTTTCTGTTGAAACTGCCTTCAACAGTGGTGAGAGCAGTCGGAGGCCCCTGGCTGGCTTGACCCCTGTAGGTGGGGCTTGGACAGGGACAGGCTCCCTGCGGGGCACAGATAATCCAATAGCTGGTCCCTAAAGGCCACAACTTTCTGGGGGTGTCTATCCTTGTCTCTGATCCATCTAATACTTGTAGGATCACTCTGGCCAGCAAAGACAGCTTCTTGGTGGCAGGACTTGGTGTTTGTCACTTTACAGGAGGGAGCCCTGTAGTTGGAAGGATGCCCCTGGATGGGCTCTGTCTGGGCCTGCACTTCTGCCTTCTGCTGAGTTTTCCCAAACTTCCTCAGGGAGGGGAGGGGCTCTTGAGGCCAGGTGACATCTGTTGCACATCGACGCTCCAGTTCCTGCTCTGGGAACTTCCCAGGGACTGTCATGGTCTTCTGAGCTGTGCTCGTCTCAGTAAGGGCAGCTCTTCTTTTAACTAGGCCTCTGCTCTGTGCAGATAATATAGAGCTGCCCTTTTCCTGGGAATTTTCTTGCCTTTTGCGTTTTGTCTCAGGATGAAGCCATTACAAAAAGTGCTTCATGTTTTTTTTCTGCAAAGGTTTTCAGGAGGAGGCTGTCCCTTTTGTAATGGGGTCTGGGAAGACTTGCTCTCAAACATCTCCTCTAATGCCTTATCCTGAGTAGGGAAACTTTTCCTTCTAGGTTGGAATGTCTGCAACCCTGCATCCCCTCCACCAAGACCTTCTGGTTTGGGGCCTGGAGGGCTTGCTCTCTTGGCAGCTGGTGGGAAATTCTTATCCTGGCACCTCCTTAAGACTTTCTTAGGGACCCAAGGCTCCTGCTGCTGCTCCGTGCTGATTCCTCTGTCCTCCAAATGGACATGCAGCACCTGGGAAGCTCCCATGTCCCCAGTGGAGACACCCTGGGCATGAGTCAGTGAGGCCTTGTAAGTCAAGCTCTCTGAGGCAGGGGAGCGTCAGTGGGTTGACCTTGGGCGTAGCTCTGCTCCCTCCTGTCCAGTTTAGACTTTAACTCACCAAACAGCTGTTCTTTAAGGACTGATGACTCAGAGTCTAGGGGAATTAGTCTTTTTGGCGGGGGGCTTTCAGTGGTCCCAGTAGTTTCTACTATACTCTGATTCACATTTACCATTTGGGGGCTTCCTGGCTTGCTGATTGTCAAGATGTTACCAGTTTTTGATTGAAAAGCATCAAGCTCCTCTGCCCTGAATATCTCCCTGGACACGTTGACCTTGGAGAAAGGTTCTGACCTCTTCTCTGTCTTTGCCTTGTTGTGTTTCTACTCCACCCCTGGAACTCACACTCTTCCCCTTTGGCTCATGTCTGGCCCCAGCTTTCCCTGCAGGCAGCTTTGGGGGGGTGTATGTGGCCTAGTAGAGTCTGTCTCTGACTTGCTTTGTCTGTGATGTCATGTGTGACAGGCAGAAGAGTCTGTCTGGCACCCTTAGTTCTCCGAATATCCTCTGCAAACTTATGGTTGATATGAAAGGGTGATCATCTCGGGGTCCCCTGCCCTTCCTTGCCCACAGGTGAGCTGGTCAGGAGATGATGATCCAGGACAGGGGCTGAATTTCTTGTTCCCATTTTGTATCTGTGAAGAGATTTGGAGCTTCCTACAAAGGTCTTGAAGGCCCAAGATTTGGAGTCCACCTCAGAAATCAGGTTGGCTGAGGAGGGAAGGTGGGGATGGGACAAGGACTGGGATGCTGCATCTTTCAAATTAAAGATCTCTATGGATTCAAGGACCCTGCAGGGAAGGCCCCACAGCATCCTCATATGAAACCTTTTAATATGGGCTTGCAGCATCTGTCATGCACTGGAATCAATGAAGGAAAGCTCCTGGAAGGTATCCAGGGAGTCATCCTCACCCACTGATGGTGGCAAACTTCTCTGTGTTTTCTGGGTGTGGGATTTTGCAGACAGCAGCAATGTCTGCTTGACAGCATGCCATGAACTCCGCACAGTCCCAGGGAGCCAACCCTCATTGATTTCCTCAAACTCCTTGCCCAAATGTACTTTCAGGACATTTTCTATTTGTTTCTAACCTAGACTGCCCCTGAGGCCCTTGAATTTTTTTCCAACAGACTTGGCATGTGACTATGTAGATCTCTCTCAGAGTCATACCCTGGATCCTTATCTGAAGAGCTCTCTGGGTCCCTCAACAGATGATCTTTTGGCCCATTTTGTGGGCTATGTCACTGATCCAAGCATTTATGAGCTCCTCTCATAGAAGCTTCCAGGATGGCTCAATCCAACATTTAGATTTTTGTTCACAGAAACCCATGAGAGTCCATTATTTCCCTCTGACTCAGGTGTCTCTGGAAAATTGCTCAGAGTCATAATCAGTGACAGACACTCGTGGACCCTTCAGGACAGGCCCCACAGGTGTTGGATGAGCCTCTTTCAAAGGTGGTCCTCTAGTTTCTCTCAAACCTCATCACTAAGAGAAAACTGCAAGAAGGATGGAGATTGAAATATGGGCCTGGAACGCCCAATGTTAAGGAGAGTTGGGAGCTGAAGGACAAAAGTCTTCCTGAGATCTTTGGACCACAGAGGGTGAACCCCACGGACTTTCCTGTTGCTTCTGCAACACGTTCCATTCCAGGTATTGATTTTCAGATGAAATGAGAGACTCCAATTCATTCTGGAAACACACTCCACAGATCCTAATCTGAGGCAGAGGACCAATAGTAGGATTGGGAGTGGGGATTGAAGGTGGGCCTGGGGCTGGACCTGAGTGAAAGGTAGGGGCTTGGATTGGGGCAGGGTTTGAGGCAAGGCTTGAGGCTGGATCTCAGGCAAGGACAGAGGTAAGGGATGAGGAAGTACTGGGGATTCTTGGTCCATGGAGGAATTCGAGAGTCTGTTGAAAATAAAGATTGAGGAACAGTCACCTGAGACATGGTCAGCAGAGGGCGAGGACTTGCTGTGCAGAGACGAGATCCCAGGAGAGCTGGACATGTTTTTGCTGTAGATGGTCCTCTGAGGTCTTAGGATATAGAAGCTGCTGGTGCTTGTGCAGCTCCTTTGGTTTCCCTTTGCTGCTCCAAAAAGGAAGGGAGAGTGCCGAGTCGTGCTTATCAGCAATTGACTCCAACATTTTCCCTGAAGAATTTAGCTCATAGTCTGGCCTAAAATCTTTTGGAAAAGAATCCTTTTTATTTTCCTCTTCCTCCCACATCAGGAAATCACTCCTCTGTTGGCCTTGTCTCTCCAGGAGTGCCAGGACAGATGGGCTGAGAAATGAGAGGTTATCAGGCTCTACAAGGTTGGTTGGAGGGTTTCCCTCGAAAGACACCTCTGAAGAATGGAGGGCAAGAAACTCTTGACTGAAGTCACATTGTGCCAGGGTGGAAGGGAATAAGTCTTTGCCATGAGCTTGCCTCAAGGAGAATTCTCAAATCAACAGCCTCGAATGATCAGTGCCTCTGATTTTCAGGACACAAGTGGACCACCAACTGGGGCTATCCGGAGATGAGTTCTCCAAGACAGGCTTCAATAAAGTGGAAACTGATTTAAGTTGAGTCACAGTTAAAGGGCGGTCTGGTGGTGGTGAAACAGACATGGCTGGTGGTGTGTGATGACAAGCCAATGAATCATTGAGATTCATTGTCTGGGACAAATCTGGTAAGGGTTTGGTATCTTGGGAAAGGGTGGAGTCAAGAGAGAAGATGGTATGCAGAGACAAAGTAGCCTCTGTTTGGACAACAGGATCTGCTGTCTAAGGGTCATGTGGTGAGAGATGGGGAGAGGCAAAAAGTTGGTATGTGGAATGGTCCACGGGGAATGTGGCCTCTGGTTGGAGAACAGGATCCACTGTCTGAGTGTCATGTGGTGAGAGAAGGGGATAGGCAAGGGGTTAGGGTGGGGAATGGTCCACTGGGAATGTGGAATCCAAGGGAGGAAAAGGCTCTGGTAGCAAAGAGTGACCCAGTGATGAAAGTGAAAGAAAGTCAGCCAAGGGTGTCATTGGGTTAGGTGAGAGAATGGAGGGGGGCGGTGGGGAAGGCTCAGGCTAAGGGGCTGGTATTAGGTCTCCTAGAGGGACTGCTGAGAAGGCAGAGGACAGAGTACATGATGACTCAGTCACGGAAGCTGTGGAAGCCGGAGAGGACACAGAGAGGGTATCATCTTCCAGGTCCTCCAGGAGCAGCAGCCAATTGACCTCAGCAGTTGTGCTATTACACACCTCACAGGAGGGGTCTGGACAGAGCAGTTGACGAAAGTGGATGGTATCATGATGCTGGCCCAAGGGGCTGTGGGAGACAAGAGGTACAAAGCTGCAGCCAGGCTGAGAACAAGGAAAGGAGGACCTATGGTCTGGCAGAGGAGGGGCCGCCTGAAGCCTGCTGCCCCTTCACAATGCCCCACATCCATGACTTCACAGCACACTCAGCAGCCCTCACCCCAAGGCCTTCATTCACCTACCCGTTCCTATAGCAACCTCCCTCCCGTGACCCAGGCTTCACTGAATCCCTGGAATTGCACAGAACATGCTAAAGAGGGATCAGGAAAGAAGGGGAAAGACTAGTCACCTTTTCAGAATAGAAAGCAGCTTCCTTTTCTCCTCTCTTTCTCTCTAGTAATGTCTCCAACCTGGGAAACCAGGAGAGTGGGTTGTATATAATGAAGGTAGAAGCATAGGTGTTAGACAGGAGTCCCTTTATGGGAGACCTTAAGGGAGGTCTGAAAAGGCTCTGAAAGCCCCAAGAATCAGCAGGTGAGGTCAAATGGTCGATGATATTAACAAGGTTCACACGTGTATGTTGCTTCATTTATAAAGTACTTTCACATACATTATCTCATGTGATGCTAGAAACCACCATGTGAGGAGCACAGGTCAATGGTTACCTCAAAGAGGAACCTGATCATCCAGGAAGTCAAAGTACTTTCACAAGGTCAGGAGACAGAAGCTCTGACTCTCATCATCTCACATGGACACCTATTGGACTACACCCATTGTCCAGGTCCATCACTGCTTCATGCCCAGTGGTGGGCAGAGCAGGAATCTGAGAAGTGTCTTGGGTTCTGACTGCCTTCCCATGAGCCTCTCCTCTGAGGTCTCTGTTTTCTGAGAGGGACTGTTAGCAACCGACATCCTCAGAGATCATGGACCTGGGACCTCATGGAAAGGACAGGAAGAGTCACCTTTGGAGAGTTCAGGTGGAATAGGCAGAACCTTACCTCCCAATGTCCCACCTTTCCTTCTCGTGGCTCTGCCCTGATGCTGAGAACAAAAAGAAAAGAATGAGGGGCTGGGACTCATTTCTCTCATTCCTCTCTCTAGGAAACTCAGACATTCATTATCCAAGAATAGTATGACTCTCTTTCAATTATAGAACTTTGTGTTCCTTCCTCTCATTAATTTTTAAAGGTGATAAAATATTTTCAATTTTCCCCTCTTGAAAAACTCAAAGAGGAGCTGACCCCGTGGCCAAGTGGTTAAGTTCGTGTGCTCTGCATTGGCGGCCCAGGGTTTTGCAGGTTCGGATCCTGGGTGTGGACCTGGCACTGCTCATCAAGCCATGCTGAGGTGGCATCCCACATGCCACAACTAGAAGGACCCAGAGCTAAAGTACACAACTATGTACTGGGAGGCTTTGGGGAGAAGAAGGAAAATAAAAAATAAAATCTTTAAAAAAAAAAACTCAAAGAAGGATTTTTATCTCTGAAGTTCACACTTGATAGTCTCAGTCAGAAGTCCTCTGCTCAAGGAGGGCATAGACTCTGAGGCCAACAGTCACACCTTTGCTCCCTCAGACAGGACCCTGTATCCAGGGACAGAGCCCAGACTCCAGTCTCTGCTTAGAGGCTCAGCCCTGCTCTCTTGATCTGCCTGACACGAAGGAAGGCTTGGTCAAGTGATGCCTGACGTGGGAATGTGACTCACCATCAAGCGCTGAGAACTCTGTTCTCCTGCAGAGATCCAAAACTCTCTAAATAACCTAATCCAGGACTACAGAATCACTGAGTTTGGGACTTTTATCCTGGAATTCTCCCTCACACCCAGGTGGTCTGTGAGCTTCAAAAGGAATCAGTCCCAGCTGAGCCCCTAGCCCTGCCCTACCTCTTTCCCTAGGTGGATGACATTCTATCCTCTACTTACACTTCCCATCTTAGGTGTCTCTCTGAGCCAACCAAACTCACTTTAAAATGTGGGAATAGAAAAGGAAACGACAGTAAAGCATCACTGTTGGGGGCTCGCCCAGTGTTCCTTACCTTTTGGAAATCTTTGGTTTTCCAGAAGGTTCGTAAAGATGGAATCCCCACCAGGTAGCACAGGAACAGAAGGAGCAAACACAACCCACACAGGAAGGTGAGGTTGGGATGAGTATCCAGGAACCCAAAGCTCAGACATGACTCAATAGGGCTATTCAGAAATGAGAGAACATTCCAATGACTGAACTCCATTGTCTGAATCACAAGCCTGCCTGAAGCAACTGAGCTCTGAGAGTACAGACCCTTGGCTGTAGTCCCAGGCCTGCATCACGGAGCATTGAAGAGTCACAAAGGGTTTCTGAGGGTGGGGGAGGGGACAGCACGAAGAGGTGTGCCCACCGCCCTTCCCCCACCCACCAGCCCAACACATCTGTCCACCCCTCCTGGGCCTTCTAGGTCCCTCTACCCTACCTGTCATCCTATTTTCCAACTCCACCCTTCTATCGTATCATATGTTTACCTTAATGAAATTTTCTGCTTGTTCCATCTGTAACCCAGATATTACCTGGGTCCCCTTTACTCTTTGGAGAACTAGACTTGGGTGTCACCATTCTACTGCCTTGAAAGTCTGAAATGCTGCCTGGAAGTTTTGCTTTCACTCAGACTTTCACACTCAGGATCATATAAGTCCTCAAGTCCATCTTCCCTATAGAATGTTTTTGCCTTACGCAAACTCAGATATAGAACTTAAAAGTTCTTGTACACTGCTAAAAAACACAATTCAACTCAGTAAATGTGAAGATCTAATTGGCTTTATTAAATGATTCATGAATCAGGCAGCGTCTCACATGGCAAGCAGAGAGAAACTCTGTGGGGTCACACAACATGGAAGTTTTTTATAGTAATGAGGTGGGGATAAGGACAGGAAGTCATCAGCAAGGAAAAAGTGAAAGTTCATTGGAGGAAAGTAAAAGTTCAGGCAATGCCGGCTTCTCATCGGCTGAGCTGTGGTGTGTTTCCATTGGCTGGTCCTGTTGCTAAGCAAGAAGGAAGACTTGCTCCTGCTGGAGCAGTGAAGTAGTTGCACTTCCTGTTTGGGAGCAAGGTATGTCTCTTCCTGCTGGGGTCAGTAACTGACGCCTTCCTGCTTGGGATAATTGATGAGGAGTGGTAGGGTGTGAAGGCTCCCTCTACAGGCCTTCCTGACTCCAATTTTAGTTGAGGTTTCTTTTATTAATTTTAACAACACTTACTTAGTTCTGTGAATGTTGAATAGCAAATTTCAGTTTTTTGTTTCAGTCAGCCTATACCATCTTCAATCAGAGGGGTTGACTCAAATAATTAAAATGAATAATTCATTATTTGACATTCACAAAACTAAAATCAGTACCATACTTGTAATTAAGATGTTTTCAATAAACTCCTTGCAAGCTGCGTTCAGTACAGTGTTCTTTCAGTGAATGAGATACACCCTATCTGTAGTGCACGCAGTAAAGTCTTTAAGTAACTTGTAATAAAGATGTTCCTAAGAAGCTACTTAAGAGCTGCATTCAGCACGGTGTTCTTTCAGTGAAGGAAAAGGACGCCTTTTCTGTAATGCATGTAGTGAAGTGTTTGAGAGACTTTCAGTACAGTTATTTCTAAGAATCTACTTGAAAGCTGTGTTCAGCTCAGTGTTTTTTCAATAAATGGAAGTTATACACAGTGGATGATGTACGCTGTGAAATGTTTATCTACTTGTAATAAAGATGTTTCCATTAGGCTACTTGCAAGCCTCATTCAGTGCAATGTTCTGTCAGTGAATACTAGTGATAATCTGTAATGCATGTAGTGATGTGTTTAAGTAGTATTAAAGATGTTTGTAGAGCCAGCTCTGATGGCCTGATGGTTAAAGATTGGTGCTCTCACTGCTTCAGTGGCCCAGGTTCGTTTCCCAGTCACAGAACCACACCACCCATCTGTCAGTTGCCATGCTGTGGCGGTGGCTCACATAGAAGAACTATAAGGACTTACAGCTATGATATACAACCATGCACTGGGGCTTTGAGAGGGAAAAAAAAAAGAGGAAGATTGGCAACAGATGCTATTTTAGGGCAAATCTTTCCTTGCAAAAAAAAAGATGTTTCTATCAAACTATTTGCAAGCTGCTTCCAGCATGTGTTCTTTCAGTGAATAAAAGTAATGCCCATTATGTAAAGAATGTAGAGAAGTGTTTAAGAGACTTGTAATGAAGACGTTTCTAACAAGTACTTTAAAGCTGCACTAGCGCAATGTTCTTTTGCTGAATGAAAGTGATACTGATTCTGTAATGCATGATGTGAAGTATTTTAAATACTTTCAATAAAGACATTTGAATAAGCTACTTGCAAGCTGTGTTCAGCAGTGTTCTTTCCATGAATGGAATTGTACCCATTTCATAAGGCATGTAGTGAGCCGTTCATGAAATTTGTAATAAAGATGTTTCTAACAAGCTACTTGCAAGCCACATTCAGTACAGAGTTCGTTCAGTGCATGGATGCGATACACATTCTGTAATGCCTTAGAGAAGTGTTTACAATACAGGTGTGTGTCACTTAACAATGAGTATAAGTTCTGAGAGATGAGTCATTAGGCGATTTTGTCATTGTGTGAAGATAATAGAGTGTACCTACACAAATCTGGACAGTATAGCCTACTACACACCTGGGCCACATGATACTAATCTTATGGGACCACCATGATATATGTGGTCCGTCATTGACTGAAACGTCGCTATGGGGCACATGACCGTAAAAAATAAATGTAAATAATTAAATCTTAAAATGATCTTAGGGTAAGTCTGTAGCACTTATTTTTTTGAAGTTAGCGAAGGTTAAGCTGCATAAAGACCATCAGGACTTGCTGCACACACATACACACACATGCATCCTTTCACAAGCCAATGCAGTATTTTGAATTCCAGGAATAAAGTATTTTCCACTTTTTTCAATCTTTCATTTTTTATTTTGACTCTACTTTTTCTTACTCTACCTAATATAAAGACAGTCCTTGCCCTCTCCATCAGTTTCCTGACAGGTGTACACATCCCTGTCGTAGTCAGTGCAGGCTGCTGTGACAGAAATACCACAGGCTGGGCAGCTTAAACCACAAACATTGATTTCTCACAGTTCTGCAGGCTGGGAAATCCAAGATCAAGGCACCAGCAGATTCAGTGTCTGGCCAGGCTCACTTCCAGGTTCACAGACAGTTGCCTTCTCCCTGCAACCTCACGTGGTGGAAAAAGAGGGTGAGGGAGCTCTGTGAGGTCTCCTGTATGAGGACACTAATCCTCTTCATGAGGCTCCACCCTCATCACCGAACCACCTCCCAAAGGCCCCATCTCCTAATGCCATCACATTGGGATTAGGTTCCAACATATGAACTGGGGGGACACAAACATTCAGTCCATATACTCCCCAAAGGCCGGGATAGGTTACCTTGTGCTAAGCTGTTTATCCCTCAGCCCTCGGGTGGCAGGTGGGACCCAGGAGTGTGAAAGCCCAGGGCGGAATCTCGTCTTGTGCAGCCTCATCCGAGTGTCCTTGTGGGCCCTGTAAATATGATCTCTTCCTAAGAGCGCCTGCCACAAAAAAGGCTGAGAAGCTCTGCTCTGTATGATCACCCCACGTATGCTCAAAAATCAACCACCTGTCACGCTTTCTTCAGGCTCCTCTTGCCAGGTTTAAATAATCCCAGTACTTCCCTCCCCTCCTCCTACATCTTTTCCAAACTCCTTATCTTCATGACAGCTGTCCTCTGACGGGTCTCCTAATTTCTCACGTCTTTCTTAAGCTGTGATGCCCTTGTTCTGACACCCACAGCCCAGCACTGTCACCTGATCTCTGTGAAAGGGTGAGACAGCCTTCACTCTGGTGGGGTCTCCTTTCAGTTACGCAGGAACAGGTACCCTGCCTGGAGGACAAAACCTACCGGGAGGCGCCACTTCCTCCTCGCCTTGATAGGCAGCCTGAGCCAAGTTTCATTTAATAAATATTTACTGCTGGAAACCAGGAGACACAAGTACCTGTAGGTCATGTCTCTGTCCTTGAACCATGAGCTGCGGTTTTAGGGAAAAGCCCTGCACAGGTCAAGAGTGACACCACTGCACAGGAGAGGCCCCGGCACATCTGGGAACTGCCAAGCGATCTCCAGAAGACATCAGAGAAGGGACAGACACTGTGGGTGACAACTGCTCCAACACACCGGGCTCCTCAGGAGGGCGTCCCTGCAGCTCTCCCCTCTCCAGTTTCTGATACAAATCAACAAAGATGGTCAAAGAGCAGCTTGCCTCCTTTACAAGGGCACGTGTTGGATAAATATCCTTAACATACACCGAGTGCCTTCAGTTAACACCTACCAGAAGTTTCAATAAAAAGGCTTTTCCCCAAATGCTGGTACGATTCCTTTTCAGAACAAGGCACAAGATACTAAAGGTACAATATTTTGGGATTTTTTTCTTTTTGTACCACCAAAAAGAAACCCCATCGATGTTTAGTGGGAGAGGTCCATAGTTCCTGCTCCCCCCACACTAACATCAACTGTGAATAAGAAACTTACGTGTCTAATTTATAAAGCACTTTACTTGCCGTGATCTCAGTGGATTTTCACAACCGCGCTGGGACGCAAGCAGGACAGGTATTATTGTGACCCTTTTATCAATGAGTAAAACTGAAGCTCAGAGAGGGTGAGTGACTTCCCCAGATTGTTCAGCAAGTGAGTAGCAGAACCCTGACTACTGAATCCCCTACATCTTCAACGCTTCTATTTTAAACAATGTCAATAAGCGACTTCTTAAAATAAAAAGTGTGCCCGAGTCCTAAAATTAAAGCACTTGTGTGGCTAAGCATATTCACTTTGTCCATTAAATGCTGGCAAATGTGGGAAGTAAAGAAAAGCTATTTTTGTTATTCTGTCACCTCTTAGGTATCGTTTCCTTTTCCATCTCAACACCAGCGTCTTTATAGGTTTCCTCTATTGCCCTCTTAAAACCTGCTTTCAAGAACTATATTACATATGACTCTCAGTAAGGTGTAAATGGACAATAACAGTTCAAACGTCCCCCTTCCAGGAATACAGCTCACACACTTTACAACTCTCTCCCCCCTAAGCCCTGGAACAAAGCTCTCGCCAGAGCATTTCAGGCAGCCATGCAGAGGTGGCAGAGATGGCTTTTGGTAGCGTGAGATCTTCTCCCCACAGCCCCATAACATCTTCCCAGTGGACCAACGTCACCACAGAAGTCTGGTCCTGGATTTCAGATGGCACTTGCTTCTGTCTCCCAGGAGGAGTGTTTTCCACAGGCTCTACTAGAATAACGTGCTGCCATTGGAGGAGACTCAAGAGGGCTAAGTCGTTAGTTTGGGATTCTCAGACATTCTCAATTTTCTAGGGACAGTCCTCTCACATCCTGACCACTGTCCCTGGCATGAGCCACATGGGGGCAGCTGTTTTCAGGATACCAAAAAGCATGAAGAACAGATTCTGGAGCGAAATCCTTTAAAGCTGCATTTAAAAGAGTAGCTGTACGATGTCCTTCATTCATCCACACAACAAACTTTTGTCGAAATCTAGTCTGTAGTGTTTCTAGAAGAAACATCAACACAATAAGGCAGTGCCTCTGTCCTCGAGCAGGTCATGGTTCAGTAAGTGAGACCTGTAAACAGCTATGATAAAGTGACACGAACTGTAAAAGAAGTAGGAATGAGAACACAGTGAAAACACAGATATTCTCCTGCCAGGAGGCAGAGGAGAGAGGGGTCAGGGAAAGCTTCAGAGCTGGTGCCAAGTGAGATGGGCCTCATGACATCTCCTTCCCCTCCTCCTCTTCTTACTCTGCCTCCTCCTCCTCCTCCTTCTCTTCTTTTTCATCTTCTTCTTCTTACTTTATTTTTTTAGAGCAGTTTCAGGTTCACAGCAAAATTGAGCAGAAAATACAGAGTTCCCATATGTCCCCTTCCCCTGCAACACACACACAGCGTCCCCCACTAGCAACATCTGGCACCAGAGTGGACATTTGTTACAATCAATGAACCTACACTGACACATTATTATCACTCGAAATCCATTAGGCTTCACTCTTGGTGTTGTACATTCTATGGGTTTGGACAAACGTACAAAGACAGGTATCCACCACTGCAGGTATTTTCAGTGCCCTAAAAGTCCTCTGTGTTCTTCCTCCCCACTGCCTCCTGGGAACCCCTGATGTCTTTGCTGTCTCCATAATTTTGCCTTTTCCAGAATGTCATGTGGTTGGGAATCGTACAGTACACAGTCTTTTCAAATTGACTTCTTTCACTTAGTAATATGAATTTAAGGTTCCTCCATGTCTTTTCATGCCTCAGTAATTCATTTCTCTTTAGCACTGAATAATGTTCAATTGTCTGGATCCACCACAGTTGATTTATCCTGTCACCTTGGGTATCTTGGTTTCTTCCCAGTTTTGGCAATTATGAATAAAACTCCTATGAAATTTTTTAAAAAATCACTTTATTGAGGCCTAATTTACATACCATACAATTCACCCATTAAAAGTGTACAATTCAACAGCTTTTAGTATATTCACAAGGCTGTGCGTCCATCACCACAGTCAATTTTAGAACATTTTTTCACTATAAAAAGAAACCCTATTCCCCTTAGCCTTCGCCCTTTATCTTCTCATTCCCCCCAGCCCTAGGTTAGCACTAATCTACCTTCTCCATAGATTTGTCAGTTCCAGACATTTTATATAAATGGAATCATACAATATGTGGCCTTTTGTATCTGGCTTCTTTCACTTAGCATAATACTTTCAAGGTTTATTTATGTTGTAACATGTATCATTAGTTCATTTCTTTTTATGGTAAATAGCACTCCACTGTATGGATAGACCGCATTTTGTTTATACATTGATCTGTTGATGGACATTTGGGCTGTTTCCACTTTTTGGCTATTATTAATGAAGTTGCTGTGAACATTTGTGTACATGTTTTGGTGTGGATGTATGTTTTCATTTCTTGCTTATCCATGTTTGCAATAAGTTAAAGTCACACTTCATATATGCTTGTTGCTTTCTGAGATGTTGGTAGCATAACTATGTTAGACTCCCTGTGAAATGAGATCTTTGGGGTCTAAACGCAGTTTTTATCAAATGTCAGGGGGCATCAATTTGCCCTCCTGCCAACACTCTCAAAATTAGCCCTTGAATCAGCAGGAATGATGGTGATGTCTAATGCTTAACATTGGAAAATAATGTACACCTTATGTCCTCAAGGGTCCGTTCTTGGAAAGTCAGAAAGGGTGTAGGAAGAGGAAGCGCAATCCAGGCAGAGGGAACGTGAGCAAACTTGTGACATATGAGAGTAGATGTCGGGTCACGCTAAAGCACAGGGTATGTGCCTGAGGGTGAGAGTAGCAAGAAATTAGGCTGAAAAAGTGTAGGAGACTCAATTGTGAAAGACTTTGAGTGACAGTTTAGGAAGTTTGAACCTATGCTTACGGCAGTGGGAAGCTAGGTTTCCATAACCAGAAGAATGGCATACCCAGATCTGTGTTTTGGAAAGATGACTGGCAAAAGGGAAGCTGGCTGAGAGTTCATGGGAAATATGCAAATTAATCATTGTATCACATAGGACTCTTTCTTTCACAGACAATGGAAAATCAGATGAATTCTGGCGTAAGCAAAAAATTTTAATTTATTGGCTTATATTTCCCTACAATACAGGAGTAGATTCAGCCTCTGACTCGCCATCACTTGGTTCTGCTTTCTCAGTGTTAATTCATTCTCAAGCCAAACTTCTCTTGTGATCCTAAGGTGGCATCCAGCCAGGAAAAACAGAGCATTATTGTCCCAGTGTCCTCAACTCAAGCCCCAACATTCACGTGAATGGGACCAGCTCAGGACATAAGAACACCCCTGAGATACTTACTGGGAACCAGAGAATACCACTGGCCTCATCTAAGTCAGTGCTGCTCATAGTGTAGTCCACGGACCAGGGCCTGCTCCCACATTTTTGTTACCATCTGCAACAAGATAAGTATAGAAATTGAGGATGGTTACAAACTTTTATTGCAATTCGACAGAGTGATTAAATCTAATAATAAAAAATTGAGGCTTATATTTTGTACGTCTTTATTTTGTGTGTCATTTTTCCAGTGCTTCATTCATATGGTATTTTTCACAAGTATCAGTTCACAGTGTGTGGGGATGTGGGAGAGAAAGCAAACTGGGCCTTCACCACAGACAGTTTGAGGAACTGTGGTCTAATGTCCATGCTCCACTGTGAAGCCTGCGGGCAAGTCAGCATTCTGGAAGCACACAGGGAGACTTCGGGGAGATCCTTCCCTCTCGCCGTGAGAGGGGGCAAAACCAAATGTCCACTATAATCATGGGACCTAATCTGGACAGAGGAGGGGCACTCCCAGACTCACTTTAGCACTCCTATTTTCTCATGCTTTCTTCCATGATGACCTCCCCTTATTCATAGTCCCTGGTAAGAATGCACCCTGCGTAAGCTTTGGATAGGGCCATTTTAATAGACTAAACATTACACGGGCGTTCACCTACCGTCCCCATTGGAGCTTCTACTACTAGAATCAAAGCACTCGAATGGCTCTTCTAAGCCATTAAGAAAAAAACAACTTTGAACAAGACTAACACGAGGGAATTACTAAACTGAGCCGTGTCCCTTTGCCCTGCCATTGGCATTGAGGTACGGAAACCCTGTGAGCCCTAGAAGAGTCCGAAGGAAAATCATTTTTAAGACAAATTTCAGGGTCCTAAGTTTCTCATTAAAAATAAATTTTAGAAAATTGTTTTTGGTTATCTTGACAGGGTAGTTGTATAGCAAGGAAATGGGCGCGGCAATTTGGCAAAATTGTGGCTTTCATGTCTCTTTCAAAATAAAATGGAAACAAGAAAAACACAAAAATAAAATTAAAAAACATAATCTGAAAGTGTACTTTGATTGTTTTTCTAATTAAAGGTCTGCAATTAAAGTTTTGCTGGAGAGCAGCCTGTGTTTTTAATCTCACTGTCCACAGAGGGCTAACACAGACATGGGATCTGAGAGTCTCTTGCACTCAGAGCTGGAAGGACCTTGCAGAACCTTCCAGTCTGGCTTTCTCATTTTACAGATTGGAAATTGAGGCCAGAGTAGGTTTATTTTCTTCTTTATCCTTTCTTTCATGAGTGTGTGTTTCTCTTAAAAGGCTTGGAAACCTCATGTCTGTACAGTTTCAACATAATTTAGACCCTCAATCTGGGGCTTTTTTCTTTCCAGGGCCCTAAATCACCTTCCAGTATGAAGGCAAGGCCTCAACAATTGCCATATGTCATCCAGTGCTGCCTCAAAACGTGCAATTTTTTATTTTATTTTATTATTTTGCCAAGGAAGATTTTCTGTGAGCTAACATCTGTGCCAGTCTTCCCCTATTTTTTAGAATGTGGGCCACCAGCATAGCATGGCTGCTAACGGAACAGTGTAGGTCTGCACCTAGGAACTGAACCCAGGCTGCCGAAGAGGAGTGTGCTAAACTTAACCACTAGGCCACTGGGGCTGACCCTCAAAACGCGCAACTTTTGCTTAAGCAAACTTTATAAACAATTGGGATAATAATGCTTTTTTGTGAAAATCTAATGGAAATATAGTATATGCCTTCATGCCTTCTGCAATAAAATAAGGTGAATGTAACTTCCACATTGCCTGATGATGGAAGTTTAGTCTAATGAGCAATTGTGCTCCTCCAGAGGAACAGGTGTAGACGGTCTGAGACATAGACACAAATGCATATTGACTCCAGCCATGACCCCAAAACCTGTCATCATTAAAAATAATCCATCATTTCTACTTTAGGGGTTTACCTCTTTTCCTAGAGACACAATGACTGTTTATCAAATACACACACACAGTGTAAAACTGACCTGTGACAGAACTGCCTTTGGCAGGTCACGGGACCACCCTTCAGAGTCAATGTAGTTTGGATCACTTTCATCCTCTCAGGCCAAGGGAAGCACAGGGAGGGGACGGAACAGAATTATTGTTTGGTGGGTACTTACTTTCTATGTGCCCCAAACTTTCACTCACTTCATTTCTTAACGGTCCTGTGAGGGAGGAAATATTTTTCTCATTTTACAGATAAGGCTGAGCCCCAGAGAGATTAAATAACTTGCCCACGGCCACAGAGCTAAAAAGTGACAAAGTAAGGATTTGAACCAAGCTTGCTTTGGTCCCAGGCCTGCATCTTCACACTACACGATGCTGTCCCGGAGAGTAGTCACTGGGTCTTGATCTCTGACTCTTCTCCTCCACTGTCATACCAGCAGCTATCTTTTGCTGTTTAACAAACCAACCCAAAACTTAGAGGCTTAAAACAATAAACATTTTATTTAATTACAATTCTGTGATCCGGGCTTAGCTGGGTGACTCTTCTGTTGATCTTGCCAATGGTCACTCTTGTGGATTCATCCAGCTGGTAGGTCAGCAGGGGCCTGGGCTTGGCTGGGACACTGGGATGGCTGGGCTTTTCTCTCAGGGCCTCTCCCTCTTATGTGGCTTCTCCTATGGCCTCTCCACATAGCTCTAGCATAATAACAAAATTCTTATAAGGCAGACCAGGGCTCCTAAGAGCACAAAAGCAGAACTTCTTAAGGCTTAGACCGAGAACTAACACAGCATCACTCTGCCACTTCCAGTTAGTTAAAATAAGTCACAGTCTCAACTCAGGTTCAAAGAGAGAGGACCACACAAAGGCAACTACTGGGAGATGTGGATCACTGGGGGCCAGCAATGTGACAGTGGTCACCATAACCTTCTTCAACATTGGCATCACCAACTCTACAGGCTGCCATTTCTTCTGTTCCTAATAATTTTCTTATATCCAGCTTTTTTCTCTTCTCCTGTTTGTCCCTCCTTTCTTCTACCATTTCTCAGCTTTTCTGCATCATAACTAGCCTTCCTTAGCCAGCCACAAATAAAGGATTCCCTTCCTTCAGATCACGAACTGACAAATCACATCATGTCAACTCCGTCCTTCAGGTCGCCAGTCTTTGCAGCTCAAGTGTTCTATTGACAGAGATTCCTTCATTCTGGTTGTTGTTTTGTTTTGTTTTGCTTTTATATCTGAGTTCAAAGCTGGAAGTCTAGTTTAAAGCAAAACAGGACATTACTGCATTAAGAAGCAACTTAAGTGAATGCACTTAAATGCGTTGCCCTTAGAAACAAAATCTAGAATCTGTGATTGCCCTCTTTCATTTTACCTGCAGGAAGGCAAGATGTCCAGTTCAATGGTCAAGTCAACAAACCAACATTTACCACGTTTTTTACATGCTTTAAATTCCTGTAGCAGTCACTCACCAAGGCAGAGAAGGGAGAGAGGCCTGCAGGAAGCAGATCGTTCCCAGCATTACAATTCTAGTTGATAGCAGGCTGCCGCTTACAGCTAAGATGAGATCAGATTAAATTTTCATTGAATCATTCAACTTGTCTGAGCACTGCTTTCTGCTGTCAGGAGAGATTCAAGAGTACCAAGAATTAGCCCGGGCCAGGAGACCCAGCGGCACAGACACCACCAGCATGAGGAGGGCAGAGGAAGTGAGAAAAAAATTTACATAAGAACACCCAAGGTGCCGATCCTTGCAGAAAGGGATCATGAGTTTCCATTTGAAATATTAAGGAATTAAAATCAAAGTTGAAATAAAAGTTGAAATGGGAATTACGCTTCAAGAGTTTCTAAATCCGCTCACTGACAATGTTGATCATTGTTTATTTTATTCTGCTCCCTGCCACCGGTCACTGGCTCTTTGATTGTTGGATTACATCTCAACCAAGCATTTAGGTGCAAAAGTGAAAGGAAATTAAATCCAATTTAGCTATTTATAGTCTAAATTGCTCAAGCGAAGGAGGCAACTGAGATAAAATGTCTTTGTTGTTACTTTAGACCAATTCACTGACTCTAATCTTATCTGTGCTTGTAGTCACAAACATCAAATTTTATTGAGAATGTGCATAAATTCAGCCATAAGTGAATTATACATGAATTCATTACAACTCTCAAAATAATTTACACAAAATCCAATTAACATTCTGTGAAAATTTTGGAGAATCTGACTAGATTCTGATGGTCTCAGGAAGAAAAACTAGATAAGTTTATCAAAGAAAAATTTGAATAAAGAATATGAGATGGAACTAACAACACTAGGTATTTAACTATACTGTAGGGCTATGATAATTAAAGTAAGACGCTACTAAAAGAAGAAAAAATATAAAACTTCTACTTGTGAAAAAAAAGGTAGTATGAGCAACTGTTTTTTAAAAAACAACAGCAGACTGCGAAAATTACATTCAGAAAATAGGGCAAAATGTTAGCATCTTTAGGGTTGTTTAAGCCAGACCCAGGTCATAGTGGTTGATGAGGATTGAGGCCGCCCCAGGGAGAGAAGCCCAAGGCGTGCTGCCCTGCATACCAACCTATGTCACCCTCTGGAAACATAGGCCTTCCTGACCTGATCACATCTGATTCTTACCTGAAGTTATAGGACCACTCAATAACCACACCCCACCTACACTGATACCATTTTAATGACTTTTTTAACATAATTTTTCCTTTGTCTGGTAAAGAGATAACTTACATACCTATGCCTTAAATTTAGCCCTACCCTCAATCCATGTCTGCAGCCCTTCACTGCCCATGGGTCCTGTCCCCATGCTACTCCATGCTATTCTCTGAATGAAGGAGCACTGCTTCCAGACCTTGAGATTCCAAGAAATCTTTCTTTTGACTCCTCGGCTTGCCAAGCCTGCATCAGTGGTTAAGTACACGTGCTCCATTTTGGCGGCCCCAGAGTTCACAGGTTCAGATCCCAGGCGTGCGTTCTTGGGTGTGGGCTGAGCGTGGCTGGTCAAGCCATGCTGAGGCAGCATTCCATGTAAAATAAAGGAAGATTGGCATAGATCTTCCTCACACATACAAAAAAAGAGTTGATATCTTTAGAAAATGCATAATTTTATTATTATAATAAGAGAGAACATTTTCACATTTATTATTTGTTGATGAACTCTGTCTGTCCATGGCCTTTGTTCAGGGCAGCAAAATTAATCCTCCTAAAACCCCATTTTCTTCTGACATTTCCTTGTTACAGGAGTATAGTGTGAACAGAAACCTCATTAAAATGGAGTCAGGAGGCCACAAGGGGGAGCTCTCATGCCCTATCTAGATGGCAGAGCCCAACAGAAAGACAGACTCCCTCTTCTTGATGAGTAAGAGCTGTCAGCCAGTGTGAGACTGTCACAATTCAGCCAAGGAAAAGCGGCTACACTTGGAACTCTCAGTTCTTCCCATGAACTCTCCGTTCACAACAGCCCTCCCCAATCCTCGTCCCCTGTATAAAGGAGTTTCCTCTCCCTTTGCTGCTACTGACTTACATATGGCTTGCTATGGGTGCAGGCCCTGAATTGCTATTCTTTGTTGATCCCAGATAAATTTATTTTTGCTCAAGAAATAACTGGCTATCTTTGTTTAAGGTCAACATTTTGGTGGCCCATACGAGAATCCAGAGAAGACCCCTGATGGCTCCGAGGCTCATGAGCTAACAGGTGTGGCCCCGCACAGGACCCACTGAGCTCGCTGCTTGTCTCTCGACCCGGGATTTTGAGGGTCAGTCTTCCTCCTGGGTCTGAGCTTCTGCCCACTTTGTGTCTGAAGCTCTCCAGACCTTATTCAGGATCTACTTTAAAGTTTGTCGTTTTTCGGTTAAGACCTTGTTTGTCTGCGAGCACTCAGGCGGCACTTTGGCCCCACTCTGAATCAGGCTGTCCCTTG
Source organism: Equus quagga (assembly GCF_021613505.1). Lineage (NCBI taxonomy): Eukaryota > Metazoa > Chordata > Mammalia > Perissodactyla > Equidae > Equus > Equus quagga. The sequence goes on from NC_060272.1 coordinate 83,235,700, forward strand.
AAACCGTGCCAGCCTTTGGTTGGATTCCTTTTGGAACTGGACTGTTTCTACTGAAACCGTGCTAGCCTTCTGTTCAACTTTTGGACTGTTTCGTTGGAACTGTGCCGTTCAGCCTTTGGCCCATTCCTTCAGAGCAGGAATGTTCTACTGGAACTGTGCTGTCTAGCCTTCGACCTGGCTATCGAAATCTTTTGAGGGCACCCCTCAACAGGGACCCCAGATGATTTTATATTTAAAAACCTCCATCATTCCTCATGTGCATTTCTAACTAAATGGACTGACTTGACCAAAAGTCATTTAATGGCCATTATAGGGAGGTTTCAAACTCCCCAAACTTACTTTTAATAAAACTGAATTGGACAATCACAGCTCTGCAATTTCCAAAGCTGAAGGGAAGGCCTATTTCTGTTGCTTTTTTGAGGTTTCCAAATGTTACCAGGAGTCTAAAATTGCCTCTTTGCAAAATAAGATTTTAAGATTAACTGAGGCAAACAAACGATTAAAGAAAGATAAAATGGGTTCAGGCGCCATCATGTTCCTCTCCCCCAACCTCTCGGGCTCCGGCCCTGCCTTCAGCGCCATCTTCCTCCTCCCCTTCTATACCGCCTACACCTCCTCCACACCCTCAGTTCCCCGACACTAACTCTCCTGCCAGGCTTCCCCTTTTCCCTGGACCTCTCCCCACTCTCTCTTCCTCTGAAGCTATCAGAACCATACCTTTAAAATTAAGCCTTCCGAGGATCCAAAGCTAAACTCTCAGTTTCTTAGATTCCCTGGACTACAGCTGAACTGCAAGCCATAGTCAAAGATTTCCCCAAAATAGCCAAAGATTCTCACAGATTTGGTGAGGAATTGAATATAGTCATTCAAACCTATCATCCCAATTTCTCTGACTTATATCAGCTGGTTCATACACTTGTCACAGAAGGCCAGGCCCAGCATTGGATGAAAACTGCTAATAGGGAAAATACTGAAAGGTCTATAGAATTACAATCAGTGGATCAACCCACTGCCCTGCTGTATGATCGGGCTCGGGCAATCACTAGATGACATCGTCAGGCAATTCCTAGGGCTTTTGCAAAGCTGTTGATTGGACCAAAATTCAGGTTTGTACACAAAAACCTGATGAACTATTAGAATCAACTTCAGATTGTTTTTAAAGAAAATTCTGGTCTAGCTTCTAGGTAGCTTTTAACTGTACATTTATTAATGGGCTGAACTAGGACCTTCCCTTCTAGTAAAAAGGACCCAGATGGGATGAGAACCATGTCCACTCCAGATTTAGTTAATCTGGCAAACCGACTCTCTTGCACTCTAGATGTGTCACCTAAAGACAAACTGCTAAAATTCTTGTGTGTGGGGGGGGGGAGGAAGATTGGCCCTGAGCTGACATCTGTTGCCAATCTTCCTCTTTTTTGTTTTCTCCCCAAAGCCCCAGCACATAGTTGTATATCCTAGTTGTAAGTCATCCTAGCTCTTCTATGTGGGACGCTGCCACAGCATGGCTTAAGGAGCAGTGTGTAGATCTGTGCCCAGGATCAGAACCAGTGAACTCTGGGCCACTGAAGTGGAGCATGTGAACATAACCTTTCAGCCATGGGGCCAGCCCCCAGACCACTAAAATTCTTAATCTCCAACTCCAGCAAATGAAGGCCCCTAAATGAAATCCAAAGCCTCCCAGTTTGTGTTATTATTGCAAAGAGCCAGAATGCTGGGAAAGAGATTGTTGCAAATTTAAGCTCTTCAGGCACCTTCAACCCTCTAACCAGCCTTTCCAACGTCCTCCAAATTCCCAATGATGGGGCTCCAAGGAACTACAGGGGCTCTTCCCAATCCTCCCTCTTAATCAGCTTGGAGAAACATTTCTCCAGGTTGGAAATGGATCTCTTTTTGTCCTAACTGATGCCAGAGCCACCCTCTCCGTGCTTAACCCCACTACTGTAAAGCAGCCCCCGCCTCGGAGTGCTAGCACAGTGCAGAGAGTGGGCATCTCTAAGAAGCCTCAGCAGGCTCCTGTCTGAACCTATTCCCTTTTGTTTAGGCCCTTTTAGAGATGCAAACCTTTTTCTTCTTAGTTCCTCCACTGCTGTTTATTTATTAGGCCGAGACTTCTTAGAAAAGTATCATGCTGGAATTTCTTTCTCCCAAAAGGGAGAAATAATTCTAGAGTTTCACAGTAGCCATCAAAACAGCCAACCAGGTGAATTAAATGACACTTTGACATCTTTTATTTGCCCTGTCTCTGATGGTACTAGAGCTGATTCTGGAAACACTGATCATTTGTTCCTATTGAATCAACTACCACCCTCCTAAGGGCAAAATCTTTAACTGATACTGGTGAAGCTCACAGCACACCTTCCATCAAGAATCAATAATATCCCTCCAAATCTCTCCTCAGAATTGATCAATACCCTGTAAGTAAAGAAGCCCTTCAAGGTATAAAGCCCATTATAGAGGATCGCAAGGCTCCAGGCCTCATTGTCCCTTTACTGTCCCTGTAAGGCTCCTACTTTACCTGTGAGGAAACCCACGGGCTGAGGGTGGATGTTACTGCAGGACCTCCAAACAATAAACAACACCGTTATCCCTCAACACCCTGTTGTTCTAAGCTTCATACACTACTAACATCCATCCCTACCGGAAGCAAATCCTTCAGGCTAATTGATTGATGCAGTGCATTCTTTACATTCTGGCTGAGGAAGCTAGCCAGTACATTTTTGCCTTCACTTGGGAAGGAAAACAATTCCCCTGGACAGAAACGCCTCTGGGTTTTCCTGAGAGCTCTTCTTATTTCTCACAAATCCTGAAGGCTGGGCTGGAGGATATAGAGTTCCCTAGGGCTTCTGCTTTATTGCAATATGTGGACAATTTTCTTCTTTGCTCTCCCTCCCAAGTCTCCCCACAGGAAGACAGCCTCCACTTGCTAAAGCTTTTGGCCTTAAAGGGACATAAGTTTGCTAAAGAGAAATGGCAGTTTGCCCAAACCCAGGTTCAACATTTAGGGTATCATATATCAAAACAAGGGCTACACCTAAATCCAGATAGGTTTCATGATGGCCTAAGCTTCCCAAAACCCGAAACTAAACACCAGCTGTGAGGTTCCCTCGGGCTACTTGGTTATTGCCAAAATTGGATTCCAAATTTCTCTCTTATGGCCAAACCTCTGCATGTTTTACTGAAGAACAACAACCCCGACCTGATTTTAAGGGAAGAACTGGATGACACAGCTTTTAAAGCCTTAAAGGAGAGTTTGATGAACCCACCTGCCCTTGGACATCCCAATTATCAGAGTCCAGTTTTCCCTTCTTATACGTGAAAAGGAAGAGAGTGCTCTTGGGGTACTTACCCCAAAACAAGGGGACCACCATAAACCCATAGGGTATTACAGCCAGCAATTGGACCCTGTAGTATGGAAATGCCCACCCCCTCGCCGAACCATTACTGCCACTGCCCTTTAGGTTAAGACCACCATGAAAATCATTGTGGGATCCCCTTTAACCATTTTTGTAGCTCATGCAGTAGAAGCCCCCCTGAATTCTCATCACGCTCGACATTTTCCAGCCAGCTGCCTCACCTCCTATGAAATCCTTTTGTTAACTGCTCCTCACATAACTCTTTTAAATTGTCATTAACCTTAACCTTGCCACTCTTCTCGCCTCCATTACCAGTGAAGTGCCTCATGACTGCTTAATGCTGACAGATCACCTCCTGACTCCTCGTGATGACCTGCAGGAAACTCCTTCAGGGAACACCAACTTCTCATGAGTCACTGATGGTTCTTATTTAAAGATGACAATGGCAAATACTATGCTTGGTTTGCTATTGAAACTCCTTTTGATACCATTGAGGCAGCACCTTTACCTATGGCTTCTTTGGCCCAACAGGCTGAATTACATGCTCTTACATGGGCTTGTACTTTAGCCAAAAGCAAAACTGCCAATATTTATACTGACAGTAGATATGCTTTTAGAGTAGCTCATGATTTTTGAATGTTGTGGAAGCAATGAGTGTTCCTTACTTCCAGTGGAAATAAAATTAAAAATGGCCACTATGTTCAGGAATTATTAGATGCTATACTTTTATCTGCCACGTTAGCTATTATTAAGATCCCAGGACATTCTAAACTTGACTCTCTGGAAGCTAAAGGAAATCATCTTGCTGACATTTCCACAAAGTATGAAGCCCTTAAGGGAACCAACAGCAGCCAAACCTCTGTCATGGTTCAAAGGGATATTTCCCAAAATGATAACTTAGAAAACTGACTAGAGAAGCCCAACAATTGGCCTGAGAGAAGAAAAAAATAAGATTGTAAATTCAACAATTGTTGGTTTGATAAAAAGAGAAAGCTCTGGTTCAGACCAATAACAGCCCAGTCCTACTGGAAACTCTAACATTCCCACTCCTAACCACTGTACATGCATTAAACCACTGGTCTACTGACAAAATGATAGCATTCATGAGTCAATATTGGTGGGGAAATATCAACAAGGCTGCAAAAAGTGCCTACCTCACTTGTCCAAAATACAATCCAAAGAAGCCTGTTCATACTACTGCTGGACATTTTAAACTACCTAATGGACCATTCAAGGTTGGCAAATGGATTTTGATGAGGATTATTTTAGACTGGTTACTTTTAAAAACTGCAGATGGGAAGGAGGCTCTGAGGAGTAGAATTTACTTACCCTTTGTTAAGAAACATTGACATTGTAAAGAAAATCTCCATCTGTAAAGGTGTCTCCCTCTCTGCACCAGGAAGAAGGGAGGATGACCTTATCTCTAGAAACTCTTAATCAATGCCAAAGGCAAGGACTTAAATCTGCATCTTGTTTCCTGTACTTGTGTGGTAATCTCCCATGATCGAGTCCCCCTCCACCCCCAACATCCTCCTTTGTCGTTAGCTGAAGATGATATTTAAGGTGGTGGCTTCTGCCATTTACTTAATCTGGTTTGATTCTTATCTAAAAATTATAGGACCACCCAATAACCAGACCCCACCTGCACTGATACCATTTTAAAGACTTTTTTTACATATTCTTTCCTTTGTCTTGTAAAGAGATAACTCACATACCTATGCCTTAAATTTAGCCCTACCCTCAACCCATGTTTGTAGCAGCTCTGACTGCCCATGGGTCCTGTCCCCATGCTATTCCACACTATTCTCTGAATAAAAGAGCACTACTGCCAGACCTTGAGAGTCCAAGAAATCTTTCTTTAGACTCCTCAGCTTGCCAACCCTGCATCAGATTTCATACAGCTCCCCTGGTCTCATGGAGATAAACATGTATCAGTCATGGTTTGCATGTTTTCTCACTGGACTGAAGACTTCCCTTGTAGACAGGCTACTGCCTCTTCTGTGGCTAAAGTCCTTTTGAGAAGGATTATCCCACCTGGGAAACTCCTCTTGAGCTTCTTAGTGATTGAGGAACCCGTTTTACTCATCAGGTACTTCAGCAAGTCTGTGCTGTTCAGCCTGTTTTTCACTTTCACTGCGCTTACCGCCCTCAATCCTCTGGTTTATTTGAACACACTAACAGCATCATTAAGGCTCAATTGGCAAAGCTTGTAGAGACCCCCCAAATACCTTGGCCAAAAGCATTGCTGTGTGTCCTTCTAAATCTCAGATCCACCCCCTCTGGAACTCATAAACTCTCACCTTTGAGACAGTCACATGATGCCCAATGCACTTGGCTCCTTTTGACCCACAGCTGATAAAGGAGCTACTCTCCAGTATTGCAAAAGCCTAATTTCTTCTATTAAAAATAACCACATTTTGGTAGAGAAATCTCTTCACAGTGCACACCAAGGAGATGAAGACCTTCAGCATCGCACCTCACAACCTGGAGATTTCATCTATTTGAAAAGACATGGCCGGAAGGACCTGCTTTACCTCGCTGGAAAGGTCTCTGTCAGGTACTATTACTAACCCTTGTGCTGCCAAACTCCAGGGCCTTGACTCTTGGACTCATGTGACACACCTACAGAAAATACCAAAGCCTGACTTGACCTACACATCATCTGGTGATCAAAAAGTAAAGATTTCCTGGAATTGAAGCAGATGACATCTGATGAGACAGCTTTCCCACGATGTCTGGACCAGGCCTGTTGAAAGTCTGTCTGCCAAACATTTGATGACAACATAATGCTTCATGTGATCTCCGGTGTCTACAATCTTGACAACATATGGACTTTAGAAAGGAACAATGCCTGAGAGTTGTCCTTCTTACTCCTCCTTGTTACTCAAATGTGGCCTCAATAGTTTTCCAATCAGTGTGCACTTTCCCTCCAACATGGGATATCACACCTAAGAAAGGTCCTCCTTGGCACTGAAGGACAAAAGCCTGCTGAAACTGCAAAAACCTGACTCTTGATCAGTGATGCTTTCAGAGAAAAATCCCAATCAAAAGGGGAAAATGTAGAAACTAATGAACAGAAACTTCATTAAAATGGAGTTAGGAGGCCAAAAGGAGGCGCTGTCATGCCCTACATGGAACAGGAAGAAGAAAGACTTCCTCTTCTTGACCAGCAAGCAACTCAGCCCATGAAAAGCCAGTACGCTTAGAACTCTCCGTTCCTGCAAGAAACTCTGTGTACAATGGCCCTCCCAACTTCCTCTTCCCTTTTATAAAAGAGTTTCTTCTCCCTTTGCTGCTAGGGACTAGTATGTGGCTTGCCATGGGTGCAGGCCCTGAATTGCAAGTCTTTGCTGATCCTGGATAAACCCATTTTTGCTGGAGAAATATCTGGTTGTCATTTGTTTAAGGCCAAAAGTAGCAATTCTCTGTTGCCTGCCATTCTCTAATCTCGGTCATTTCAGCACAACCTTCGTATACTCACCAAATCCATATACCATCTGTGCCCAATATTTACTTAAGAATTTTCTTTAAATCAATGTTGTTTTACTTAAATAAATTTACCTTCGTTCTAACCAATAATTTCTGTGAAATCAGAAGTTTTACATAAATGAAATTAAAGTATAGAATACAAATTTAAAAACACAAATCTGTCTGCCATTGAAAATTACCTGTGCTGACTATGATGGTTAATTTTAATGTGTCAACTTGGCTAGGCTGTGGTGCCCCATTGTTTTGTCAAGTGCCAGACAATGTTGCAGTTATGGTGTTTTTAAAATGTGATTACCATTTAATTAGTAGACTTTAGATAAAACAGATGACCCTCCATAATGTATGTGGGTCTTATCTAATGAGTTGAAGGACTTGAAATAAAAGACTGAGGTTCTCCCAAGAAAAAGAAATTCTGCCTCCAGACGGCCTTCACATTCAAGCCTGCAGCATCAACTCCTGCCAGCATTTCCAGCCTGCTGGCCTGCCTGCAGATTTTGAACTTGCCAGCTTCCACAAACACATCAGCCAATTCCTTAAAATAAATCCCCATTCCCACCCCTCTGTCTGTCTCTGTCTCTCCTTCTATATATGTGTGTGTGTGTGTGTGTGTGTGTGTGTGTGTGTGTATACACATCTTATCCTATTGGTTCTGTTTCTCTGGAGAACCCTAACACCCTGACCAGCCTTTAGAAACACTGACTTTCCAAATCACATTCAGATGTCTTGGCCTGGATCCAATGCCCACATTAACCTGGCTCCTTCCTCCTATTCCAGGTTCCCTGCACGTGACTTTCCAGTGCACACTCTGCTTTACTCCACCTGGTCACCTCACATCTTGTCTGTGCTCAGCACTCTGATGAGAGTGCCTTGCTTTGCCAGGCCTCCCCAGTTTCTGTCTTCAGGCTGGATCAGTTACCACATGAAGAGCTAAGAAAAATAAAAGGTGGAATAAAATTCTCACACTAAGAAATACACAAAACCAGCTTTGGAAAGTAAGGTTTCATCTCATGTGCCAATTCTGACTAATTGGTGATGGCTATGTGGAACATGTTAAGAAGGATTCTGAGGCTCTGTCTGAAAGAATGCAGTGATCTATTAGTGATGTCTGACAGCAGAAGGGCAATAAGGGGTCGGAGTGGTAATAAACTTAGTACAGATTTGCCACATCTTGCTTGCTTATTAAGGAAACAAGAAGAGTATTTCCCTGAGGGCTTTCCAAGGCCTACTCAAATGAGGTATTAGATCTATGAACATTTATAAAAATGAATTTACATTCTAGTCACTTCCCAGGTTTACACATGTAGGGAAAGTCAACCAAGAGCATCCAAACCAAGGCAGAAGGAGGACAGAGAACAGGCTCCATGTGCTTCCCCAGAACCCTCTTCATGCATTACCAAATGTCAAACAGAATCTGCCTGCTGGGATGAGTGACTGGGGAACACAGATGTCCCCAGCATGCCACTGAGCCAGTCCTCGGCCAAGCTGCCCAGCACCTGAGACGGTGACGTCCTTACAAAGACTTGTGGGAAATCACAGGTATGAAGCTGCTCTTGGGGCAGAAAGGCTGCGTGGGTCCTTCCCTCACATCCCTGCCTTCCCACCCCTGGATTGCTGGAACAAGAACAGAAGCAACCAAGGTCAGTTTGCCCTATTGATACAGATTTTCCTGAAAATCAACCCCAAATTGTCCTGATAGGAAATCACCCTATGCTTGGCTTTCAACAGTTCTTTCCCATATTCTTTAAGGTGGGGGGTAGGGGGAGAATGATTATACAGACAGATTAGGTTACTTTCATTCTTTCTGAACTTGGGCACTTCTTTCTAACAAGACTCTGTGATAAGTACTGAATATACAAAGAGAAACAGCATTTGATCTTGTTTTCAAGGAGCTAAGAGCTTAATTGATAGTGTAGGGGAGAAAGACCATTTCCTCCATCCATTTTAGGTCCTTCTGGCTGGGCTATGAATTAAATTGACATGAGACACACCCATTAGAATGGCTAAAGTAACCAAAGCAGAAAATAACAAGTGTTGGAGAGGTTGTGGAGAAAATACACTGCTGGTGGGAATGCAAACTGGTGCAGCCACTATGGAAAACAGTATGTAAATTTCTCAAAAAATTAAAACTAGAAATATCATATGACCCAGCCATCCTACTACTAGGTATCTATCCAAAGAACTTGAAATTAGCAATTCAAAAAGACCCATGCACCCCTATGTTCATTGCAGCATTATTCACAACAGCCAAGACATGGAAGCAACCTAAGTGCCCATCAACAGATGATTGGATAAAGAAGATATGGTATATATATGTATATATATGTATATATACATATATATACACAATGGAATACTACTCAGCCATAAAAAAGGATAAAATCATCCCATCCACAACAACATCAATGGACCTTGACAGTATTATGTTAAGTGAAATAAGCCAGATAGAAAAAGACAATCTCCATATGACTCCACTAATATGTGGAAGTTAAACATGTGGACAAAGAGAACAGATTAGTGGTTACCAGGGGAAAGGGAGTGGGGGGTGGGCACAAAGGGCAGAGTGGTGCACCTACAACACGACTGACAAACAATAATGTACAAGTGAAATTTCACAAGGTTGTAAACTATCATAATCTCAATTAAAAAGTTAAATAAATAAATAAATAAATTGACATGAGACAGAATAACAGGAGAAAATCAAAAAAAGCTTTATAACGTGTATACATGGGAGACACTCAAGAAAACTGAGCAACTCGTCAAAATGGCAGAGGCTGTTCCCTTAAATACCATCTTCAGCTAAAAACAAAGGAGGGTGTTGGGGGTAGTGGTTTGGGGCTTCCAAGGGGAGGAAGACAACTCGCATGGAAATGGAAAAGCAAATGTTTGGTAGACAGAACTTTGATAAGAGTGGGTTTAGCAAGGATCCTCCCAGTCTGCCAATACCCAGAGTTATCTATGGTGATGGCCTATCCTGGGGACAGGCCTTTTATCTTAAATTTTTTTAGGCAATTAGAGGGAAGGTCAAAGTTTCTTTTAGAGTCTTTTGTTCTTAAAAATAATCAAGCCAGGACGTCAGCAACATGGCAGAGTGAGCAGTTTTCTTTGTCTCTCCCCCTTCGAATCTACAACTAATTGGACATTCATCAGTCAACAAAGGATATCCACACAGCATCTCAGGATGCCTGAGAGACCCGTGCTGCTATACATTGGAAGGTGGACAGACTTCCCCCCGGGAGGAGGTGGAGATAGCTGAAAACTCTCTGACCCCGACCTCCGAACAGCCCAGTACCTGCAAGTGACTTTCTTCCAGCGGACACGCTCATAGCATCGCCACACACCAAGGGTGGGCATGTGCACGCATCGGCAGAGTGATGGTGGAAACAGATGACAAGAGACCCCACAGGACCACTGTGACCATGAGGAGGGGCCCAGGTCCAGTCAGCAAGAGCTGACAGTGATTCTGGCTGGTGCAGATTAAACAGCTTCTCCCCCTCCACACTCGAGTAGAAGCAAGTGGAAGCAGTAACTAAATTCTATCTCTGTGCAGAGGCACAAATCCACACCATCAAGCAGTATGAAAAAATATATTAAATCTCCAGAACAGAAGGAAAATGACAAGTACCCAGAAAACAATCCTAAAGACAATGAAATCTATAACCTAAATGAGAATGAATTCAAAATAGCCATCATTTAAAAACTCAATGAGTTAAGAGAGAATACAGATAGACAACTCAACGAGTTCAGGAGCTATGTCACGAAAGAGCTGATACAATAAAGAAGAACTAATCAGAAATTTTGGAGATGAAGAACACAATGGAGGAGATTAAGAAAAATATGGACTCTCTGAACAGTAAGATAGACAATATGGAGGACAGAATTAACAATTTGGAGGATAGGAATATAGAAATGCTGCAGATAGAGGAGGAGAGAGAACTAAGACTAAAAAGAAATGAAGAAACTCTCTGAGAAATATCCGACTCAATTAGGAAATGCAACATAAAGATTAGAGGTATCCCAGAGGGAGAAGAGAAGAAGGGGGCAGAAGGCCTGTTCAAAGAAATAATGGCTGAGAACTTTCCAAACCTGTGGAGAGAGATGGAAATCCATGTGACAGAAGCCAATGGATCTCCAAACTTTATCGATGTAAAAAGACCAACCCCAAGGCATATAGTAGTGAAGCTCACAAAAGTCAATGACAAAGAGAAAATACTAAGGGCAGCAAGGCAGAAGAAAATAACCTACAAAGGAACCCCCATAAGGCTGTCAGCAGATTTCTCAGCAGATACCTTACAGGCTAGAAGACAGTAGAATGATATATTCAAAACTCTGGAGGACAAAAACTTGCAGCCAAGAATACTCTATCCAGTGAAAATATCCTTCAAATATGATGGAGAAATAAAAACTTTTCCAGATAAACAAAAGTTAAGGGAGTTCATTGCCACAAGACCTCCCCTACAAGAAATGCTCAGGAAGACCCTCATACCTGAAAAATCAAAAAAAAGAAAGGGGTTACAAAATGCAGAGCAAAGGAGATAAGTAGAAAGACAAAATCAGAAAGTTGCAGCTTTCCATCAGAACAGGTTAGCAAAAGTTAAGTATAACATTAAAGATAAAAGGAAGGGAAACACCAAGAATAAATATAATCTTGTCATTTTAACCACAAACTCACAACACAAGAAGGAAGAAAAAAAAAATCTAACAATAACAACCTAGAAGGGGAAGAGGAAAAGGATGGAACGTCTTAATCTAAGGAAATAAGAGGCTATCAGAAAATGGATTATCTCATCTACGAGATGTTTTATACAAACCACTTGGTAACCACTAAACAAATAACAAGAATAAAGACACAAATTACAAGTAAGAAGAAAGCCAATATACAAATCTACCTACCTGAATTAGTAGTCCAAAAGTCATGGGATGAGAAACAAAGGAAATGCAAGAGAACTGGAAAACAAGTGATAAAATGGCAGCGTTAAGCCCCCACATTTCAATAATCACTCTAAATGTAAATGCATTGAACTCTCCAATCAAAAGACACAGAGGGGCAGGATGGATTAAAGAACAAGACCCAACAATATGCTGCCTCCAGGAAGCACACCTCAGCCCCAAAGACAAACACAGACTCAGAGTGAAGGGATGGAAGACAATACCCCAAGCTAATAATGAATATAAGAAAGTAGGTGTCACCATACTTATATCAGACAAAGTAGACTTCAAAGCAAAACAGATAAAGAAAGACAAAGAGGGGCAGTTTATAACGATAAAAGGGACACTCCACCAAGATGACATAACACTTATAAATATATACACAGCCAACACAGGAGCACCAAAATTTGTAAAGCAACTATTAATAAAACTGAAAGGAGACATCAACAACAATGCAATAATAGTAGGGGACCTCAACACCCCATTAACACCAATGGATAGATCATCCAGACAGAAAGCCAACAAGGAAATTGTAGAATTAAATGAAAAATTAGACCAGATGGACTTAATATATATATAGAACACTCCATCCAAAAACAGCAGGTTAACATTCTTCTCAAGTGCACATGGAACACGCTCAAGGATAGACCATATCTTAGGAAACAAAGCAAGCCTCAACAAATTCAAGAGGGTTGAAATAATATCAAGCATCTTTTCTGATCATAATGCTATGAAACTAGAAATCAACTGCAAGAATAAAGCTGGGAAAGGGGCAAAAATGTGGAGACTAAACAACATGCTACTTAACAAACAATGGATTACTGAAGAAATTAAAGAAGAAATCAAATATTATCTGGAGACAAATGAAAATGAAAACATGCCATACCAACTCATTTGGGACACAGCAAAAGCAGTCCTAAGAGGGAAATTCATTGCAATACAGGCTCACCTCAATAAACAAGAAAAATCTCAGATAAGCAATCTCAAATGACACCTAACAGAATTAGAAAAAGAAGAACGAAAAAAGCCCAAAGTCAGTAGAAGGAGGGAAATAAAAATTAGAGCAGAAATAAACAATATTGAAATAAAAAAGACAGTAGAAAGGATCAATGAAATGAAGAGTTGGTTCTTCGAAAAAATTAACAAAATTGACAAACCCTCAGCAAGACTTACTAAGAAAAAAAGAGAGAAGACTCAAATAAATAAAATTAGATATGAGAGATGAGAAATCACAACAGATACCACAGAAATACAAAGGATCATAAGAGAATATTATGAAAAACTATATGCCAACAAATTGGACAACCTAGAAGAAATGGATAAATTCTTAGACTCATACAACCTCCCAAAACTGAAGCAGGAAGAAATAGAGAATCTGAATAAACCAATCACAAGCAAATAAATTGAAACCGTAATCCAAAACCTCCCAAAAATAAAAGTCCAGGACCAGATGGCTTCTCTGGAGAATTCTACCAAACATTCAAAGAAGATTTAATACCTACCCTTCTCAAACTATTCCAGAAAATTGAGGAAGATGGAACACTCCCTAACACATTCTATGAAGCCAACATCACCCTGATCCAAAAACCTGACAAGGACAACACAAAGAAGGAAAACTACAGGCCAATATCACTGATGAACATAGATGCAAAAATCCTCAACAAAATTTTGGCAAACTGAATACAGCAATACATCAAAAAGATTATACATCATGATCAAGTGGGATTTATACCAGGGACACAGGGATGGTTCAACATCCGCAAATCAATCAACGTGATACACTACATTAACAAAATGAGAAACAAAAACCACGTGATCATCTCAATAGATGCAGAGAAAGCATTTGACAAGATCCAACATCCATTTATGATAAAAGCTCTCAATAAAATGGGTATAGAAGGAAAGTACCTCAACATAAAAAAGACCATATATGACAAACCCACAGCCAACATCATACTCAATGGGCAAAAACTGAAAGCCATCCCTCTGAAAACAGGAACGAGACAAGGGGGCCCACTCTTACCACTCTTATTCAACATAGTACTGGAGGTGTTGGCCAGTGTAATTCAGCAGGAAAAAAATAAAAGGAATCCAAATAGGCAATGAAGAAGTGAAACTCTCGCTGTTTGCAGATGACATGATCTTATATATAGAAAACCCCACAGAATCCATTGCAAAACTATTAGAAATAATCAACAGCTACAGCAAAGTTGCAGGGTATAAAATCAACATACATAAATCAGTAGCATTTCTATACTCTAATAACGAACTAACAGAAAGAGAACTCAAGAACTCAATCCCATTCACAATCGCAACAAAAAGAATAAAATACTTTGGGGTAAATTTAACCAAGGAAGTGAAAGACCTATACAATGAAAACTACAAGACTTTCCTGAAAGAAATTGATGACGACATAAAGAGATGGAAAGACATTCCATGCACATGGATTGGAAGGATAAACATAGCTAAAATGTCCATACTACCTAAAGCAATCTACAGATTCAATGCAATCCCAATCAGAATCCCAATGACATTCTTTACAGAAATAGAACAAAGAATCCTAAAATTCATGTGGGATAACAAAAGACCCCGAATTGCTAAAGCAATCCTGAGAAAAAAGAACAAACCTGCGGGCATCACAATTCCTGACTTCAAAGCATACTACAAAGCTACAGTGATCAAAACAGCATGGTACTGGTACAAAAACAGGTGCACAGATCAATGGAACAGAATTGAAAGTCCAGAAATAAAATCACACATCTATGGACAGCTAATCTTCAACAAAGGAGCAGAGGGCCTACAATGGAGAAAAGAAAGTCTCTTCAACAAATGGTGCTGGGAAAACTGGACAGCCACATGTAAAAGAATGAAAATTGGCCATTCTTTTTCACCATTCACAAAAATGAACTCCAAATGGATCAAAGACCTAAAGATTAGGCCTGAAACAATAAGTCTTCTAGAAGAGAATATAGGCAGTATGCTCTTTGACATCAGTATCCAAAGGATCTTTTCAGACACCAGAACTCCTCAGACGAGGGAAACAATAGAAAGAATAAACAAATGGGACTTCATCAGACTAAAGAGCTTCTTCAAGGCAAGGGAAAACAGGATTGAAACAAAAAAACAACCCACTAACTGGGAAAAAATATTTACAAGTTATTTATCCAACAAAGGCTTAATCTCCATAATATATAAAGAACTCACACAGCTCAACAACAAAAAAATTTAAAAATGGGCAGGGGACACGAACAGACATTTCTCCAAAGAAGATATATGGATGGCCAATAGGCACATGAAAAGATGTTCATCATCACTAATCATCAGGGAAATGCAAATCAAAACTACACTAAGATATCACCTTACATCCATTGGAATGGCAAAAATAACCAAAACAAAAAGTGACAAATGTTGGAGAGGTTGTGGAGAAAAAGGAAACCTCATACACTGTTGGTGGGAATGCAAACTGGTGCAGCCACTATGCAAAACAGTATGGAGATTTCTCAAAAAATTAAAAATAGAAATACCATATGACCCAGCCATCCCACTACTGGGTATCTATCCTAAGAACCTGAAATCAGCAATTCCAAAAGTCCCATGCACCCGGGTGTTCACCACAGCATTATTTACAATAGCCAAGACATGGAAGCAACCTAAGTGCCCATCAACAGATGATTGGATAAAGAAGATATGATATATATATATACAATGGAATACTACTCAGCCATAAAAAAGGATAAAATTGTCCCATTTACAATAACATGGATGGACCTTGAAGGCATTATATTAAGTGAAATAAGCCAGATAGAGAAAGACGAACTCTGTATGACTCCACTCATAGGTGGAAGTTAAACATAGAGACAAAGAGAATCGATTGGTGGTTACCAGGGGAAAGAGTGTGGGGGGAGAGCACAAAGTGTGAAGTGGTGCACCTACAACATGACTAACAATAATGTACAACTGAAATTTCACAAAGTTGTAAACTATCATAATCTTAAGAAAAAGTTAAAAAATATATAAAAAATAAAAAAATAAAATAATCAGACCAAAGAGACACATTTTGAGGTGGCCAATTCTGATCCCGCACAATAGTCAAAGACTATATAGAAACATATCTTAGACCAGAGTCAGGAAACTCTTTCTGTAAAAGGTCAGAACGTAAATGTTTTCAGCTCCCTGAGTCATATGTTCTCTGTTGCAACTACTCGGCTCTACTCTTGTAGCACAAAAGCAGCATGGACGGTACTTACATAGATGGGTGGGACTATGTTCCAATAAAAATGTATTTACAGAAAAAGGCTACTGGTCAGATTTGGCCTATAGTTTACTGATCCCTGATTTAGACTCTATCAGAGAAATAGGACCTGAGATGAGCATCTCAGAGGAAGAGGGAAAAACGGGTGGATCAGTCTTTGGTTAGTGTGGCCACTTGAATAATCACAACCTTATTTCTTGCTGGTGATTATTTTAACATATTAAAACTACAAATAAGATTTATGACATATCCCATGAATATGTGAGAAAATAAAGGAGTTACATTTAATAATAGAATGGCTTTATTCATTTAAAAATATTTTTAATACAAGATTTGCCATAGTCATAATTCATTCATGAGGAGCAATTGCCAAATATGAAAACAGTGTTATAGAAATCCACAGGCAGAGTGAAGGAAGGCCTAGAAGGAAATAAGAAAACCCTCATAGAACATGTACAGTGCAAGTGTGCCCCTGTCATGCACAGAGGTCTTAATTTTCAAATCACCATGGAATATTCTGGAAAACCACACTCACCCCAAAACCTCAACAAAGGCTCTCTTTCTCATTCATGTCCCCTCTAGCAACTAGAAATTTATTGAGCAGTGAGGCAAATAAAGAAGTCTGGAAAATTTGACGGAAGATCAGAAAGCTTTATTTTAATATTAGGTACACTGACGTTCTAATGAAATCCTGGCCTTACAAAAAGAACTTGTTTCTGAAAAGTTGATTTGAGGAGTCCATTGAAACACAAAGGCTTGGGTAGAGAGTGCTGCTGGCTCAGATTGTATGACAGAGCAACTTGTCTCCCAAAGGTCACTGCACTGTCCCTCATGATGACATTAAACTTCAGTGTCCTAGAGGTTAGGGAGAAAAGTACTCTCTGTTTTATTGTGAAACTGAAACCCAGGCAGATTCGGCTACAGTCAGTAGTCACAGCCATTGCCATCATTCTCAAAATGACTTTCATTTCTAGAGGTGAAAACAAAAGTGAAACTGAGGAACTGGCCACCTGGCAGCCACATGGCCAATGCCCCTGCTCTACCCCCAGTATATTCGTGCACTGCATAATGATGTTTCAGTCAATGACAAACGACATATACAACCGTAGTCCCATAAGTTAGTACCATAGAGCCTAGGTGTGTGGTAGGCTACACCACCTAGGTCTGTGTAAGTGCACTCTATGACATTCGCACAAAAATGAAACCATTTAACGATGCATTTCTCAGAACACATCCCCGTCATTAAGCATCTGACTGTACATATATTTCCTTTACAGTTGAATCTCCATCCAAATATCCCAAAGATGTCAGCTGATAAATATTAATATATCTCTTACCCCCAATTAAGTATTTACAGTTTCAAAGAGGACTTTTAAAGACCAAAGGGTCTTTAAGGCCCTGGTGATGATTCTGCAATAGTCAAACTTGAAGCATCACCAGTGATGAAATTAGTTTATATGGGACTGGGAAACAGCTTCTTCCGAAACTAAACCTGACTATCAGCTTCCCAAACACTTAGGAAACAGTCTTTATCGATTAAGCTAATAGTGGAAAACCAGCAGTCTGTTCACCATATCAAACATGTTTCTCACAATTTTAACACAAACTGTTATGCACTATAAGTTATCCAAGGGATGTGGTTAATTAAGTTTCTCTAAGTATGTTTACCTAAAGCCTCACTCACAGGAATCTGAAATGAAACAAGAAGCACACATCTCTTGGTCGCCCACTCTATTTATTATATGGTGCTAGATGCTGGGAACACTAAGAAATATAAGACATGACATGGTTCCTGTCCTGAGGGAGTTTTCATGATCAAAACAAAAATACATAGTAAAGCAAATCATCACTTGGATAGCATAAATCCCCACCAAAAATGCGATAACACACTCATCAGAATCACCCCATTTTTTACTGATTTTCCACTATATTTAGAATAAAGATAAGACTTCTTCATAGGACCTATAAAAACCCATATGCCCTACATGACAGCCTTTTCTCTGCCATAAGTCCACTTGCTCTCTCTGCTCCAGACATATTTCAGTCCCTTGTTCTTACCATACTCCCTCCCACCCCAGGGCCTTTGAACAGGCTTTTCCTGAGCCTGGAAGACTCTTCATTCCAATTTTCCCCTAGATAATTCCTTTTCATAATCAAAACTCAGGTGAGTTGTCACTTTCAATCCCCACCACGTGCTTTCATTGCCCCCATATGCCTATCCTTCTTGGTATTTTTCACTGTAGCAAATCCTTTATCCATTACATAATTACTTAATTAATATATTTCTCTCTACTCAAAGCTCCATGAGGCAAGGGTCATGTCTATTGTTTGCTTATCACTGAATTGCTAACACTTAACATATAATAGGGCTTCAATAGATATTTGTCTCAATAAATGGATGAATGAATGAATATGTAGACTTATATAAATAAGTTAATCCATATTTTTTATTTGATAATAACCATTTAATATATAGTTATTAAAAGTCTAAAGTTCACTCAGCAAGTATTTATGAAATCCCCACCATGTACCTGGCACTCTGCCGGCACTGTAATGCAGAGATGAAGACACTGTCCCTGTCCTTGCTGCCCCCTGAGAGAGACAGATGAGTAAACAAATAATTACAACATGACACACATTGTAGGTAAGAGAAATCCAGGCGCGATGAGAACACAAAGGCAAGAATTAACTCTGCCTCAGGAAGTGGCAGAAGACAGACTTCTAAGGAGGTGGCCTTTGAGCTCTTGTAGAAGAAATAGAAGTGCAATGGGCAAACTAGTGAGAGAAGCCGTTCTATGCAGAAGATGGAATGTGAAAAAGTCAACAGTCCTGAAGAGCTAGGAATATCCTGGAAGAGCAGATAGTGAGGCACCACTGTGCCCGAGAGTGTGTGGGAAGGGAATGAGTCGAGATGGGGTGGAAACTGTGGGCTGAGGTGAAGAGAGGAGGACACGATAAATCTGAGGTAAGAACAACACACCCAAGTGGGACTGAAAGGCAGTTAGCGGGACGTACAGATAAAGGTTGGGGAAGGTGATCAGAAAGAGAGAAATGCCTTCACAGGAATGATGGGGGATGCGTGGGAATCAGGGACTCCCGTCTCTGGTCACCTTTTCAAAATCATACTTCATAGCACAGTGTTTCCCACATTTCCCTAAGGAAAACAGTCACATGGCTGTTAAAATGCACATTCCAGGGGCATATCCCAACCCCCCGAATCAGCATCCCCAAAGGAGAAGCCTGGAAATCTCATGTTTAACCAACACCCCAGGTAAGTCTTAGTATCAGGGAAGCTTGAGAAACATTTTCAAAGGGAACTCCCATTCCTCCCTCAGGTGAGCTCAGCATCCTTTCCCAGCTCTGTCTGTTGGCCTGGCAGGGATGTGGCTGTCCAAGAAAACATCAACTTCCATTAGGAATTAACATAATGACCTTTTTCCCAATATAATGATAAAGCATGATTGTGCTGGCACATGGAAAATACAAGTGTAGTCATCATATCTTTGGGAGAATTGCACATGCAACTGGAGGAAAACTTCAGCCAATTATGCCCAAAAGCTAGAGAAACTGGATGCTGTGCAGAAGGAAGAACACGTGTGAACTCCTTCCATGCATGTGGAGTCTATGGGTGATTTCTTAGGCCTCCAAATCCATTTGCTTCTCCCCAAATGACTAACAATTAAATCACCAGTTGAGGTCCCAAGAGCTGTGTGGCCGACTACAGAACAAATGAAATTCCTCCAGCACTTAGTGGTCGGGCTTTTCACCGACAGAGAATGCAGAAAGGATGTATACACACATCACACAGCCAGTGTGAGTTTGCCTCACCCCCTGTACAGGAGAAACACTCTTTCTGTGCTATTGAGAAATTAGTGTTCAGAGTTTGAGTTGGTCATTCTCTTATCGTGTGGATAGCAACCCTCAAGCTCACACACTTCCTGTGACCAGCTGGGTCACCGCTCGACGGTCCGTGATGCAGCTATAAATGGAAACTTGGTGCTGGGAGCCTGAACCATTGCTAAGGGAAAGCTGTTTGCCTGCTTGGGAAGCCAGCTGGGTAACTGCCTTCAACCTCAGAACTCACTGAAAAGCAACATGGTAGAATCTTGTGTTGTTTATATAGTTTCCTTCATGAGTTTAGCTGGATAAATTCATATCTCTGTGCCTCAGTTTCCTCACCTGTGATTCATCATAAATGATGAATTTTAACCTGTATCATATGATACTATAAAAATAAAAGATGTTTTTAAGAGTTTGCGTGACAGGATACCCAAATTACTTGTTGGCATGAAGCCATATTTAAATGGAAGCCTTTTGTTCCAGTGGGCAAATACGTATAATCTCTTATTTTTCTCATTTTTAAATCAGATTGAATGAAACTAAATTTAAATAGGCACCCTATTTGAGGCAATAGCAAATTGCTGGGGAGGAAAATGTTTGTTCAAAAGCAGAACACCTGAGAGGTAAATACTATTATGTCTGTATTTTATATCTCTTTCCTAACAACATCTGAATGTAAGAGAAGATGCTCTTAATAAAAGATGACTTGTTTTCCAAAATGTTGTACTGTTGGTTTGGTAAAAGAGGTTCCAAGTAAGGAGAGCTATGAAAATGGAGAGGAAAAAAGAGTAATTCCTGCGTGTTACAGAGCTGTGGACAGACTTCCAAAAATACCAAAATTTGTACTTGGTAGGCCAAACAAATGTATTTAAATGAGGATCTCAGGAAATGCTGGGCATTGCTTTGTCAATGGCCATCTCTAAATTTTACGGATATCATGTCCACTCACAATATGATCCATGGAGTTTTCTGAGGTTTCTTGCCCATTGGTCCAGAGTGGAATTTCTCATACAGTTTTTACAATGAATGATGATAAGAATTATACAGAAAAAATGAAATAGGAGGGTCATGTTCAGAACCCAAGTATATATGGACACTTGATTTATGACAAAAATAAAACTATGAGAAGTGGGGGAAGAATGATCATTACAATAAATACTGCTGGAACAACTGGATATCTGACAGAGGGAAAATCATGTTGAATCAAAATGTTAGATAAAAAGTAATTCACATTGTGTATTTGACATCTCATAGTCTACAGCAGTGCTTCTCAAACTGTTGCCCATGGACCACTTGCATGCAAGTCACCTGGGTGATACTTACAGATATAGATTCCTGAGCCTGCCTTACACTTGTTGATTCTCTAGGAGTGAGACCTAAGGGTCTGTATTTTTATCAAACTCCCCTAGATGATTTTTAGTACACTACAGCTGGAGATTCACCAACAGAGTGTCTTGCAGTTAGAAAAACAATTATCTGAATTCCATCTCTGCCACTTATGGGAAAATTAATTCATCTGTCTAATGTCATTTTTCTCATCAGTAAAGTGGTGATAATAATGACCCCATAGGTAGCTTCTGATGATTGAATGAGATAAAGCATATATAGTGCTTAGCATAGTCCTAGTTCATAGTAAACACTCAACAAATGCTAAAACTACTCTCCGTATCCAGTAAACCTACTAGAAATAAAGTGTTTTCAATCACAAACACAAATTTTTAATTACAATTTTGTACTAGTGTTACTGTATATAAAGGACAGTGCCTTAGTCAAGCATATTGACATGTAAGTGGAGAGTATTCGATCTTGAGATCTTGTTTGGAGGTACTACCTGGAGAACAGAGTTATTCATTCATTCACCCCACCAAATAAATTGTGGTCCCATCCCAAAGATGCACCTTCAGGACTTGTGCATGTGATACAGAGAGGGACATCCGCCCAGTGACCCTGATGTGCTAAGTCACCTTGGTGATCATGCAATGGCAGATTAATTCATTCAGCAAACATTTCCTGGAAGACCATGATGTTCCAGGTGCTGTACCAGATGCTGAGCATTAAGAAGAAAAAGATATGGTCCTTCTCCTCCAGTTGCGCATAGTTTATGAGATATTTCAGTGGATCATCTTCACATTTGTGTGTATTACACACACAACCAAATTTTTTACACATTACCCAATGTTTTGTTAAATGGCTAGAAAATTGGAAAAGCCTGATTTTTATGGATAGGGTATTATGGCTATTCTTTCTGAATCAGGGATAAAAGAAAGATATTAACCAATAAATGCACCTAGCTTCCTCTCCTCCTCCTGTCCCCCAAAGCAAACACTTTTCTTTGGAACTTTGAAGACATCACTCCAGTTCCTTCTAGCATCGAGCACTGCTGATGAGTGGGATGCAATGAAGGAAGGAAGGAAACCACTCTGGTGAGATAAAAGCTACCTCACCGCCTCCCCGGTCTGTACCTTCCTCTGCTTGCTCTTCAGCACTGAGGGGCTAGCTATCAGTGCTGGGAAGCAGACAGCCACTTCGGAAAGTAAGGCACAGAGTTTATGAGTCTGGGCCCAACGGTGCCCAGAGAGTCCTAACCAGGAACACCTGAGATGCAGAGGAGACACTTTGCAGAGACACTCTGGACTGGGTTCCTAGGGCTGCCATAATGGAGTTCCACACACTGGGTGGCTGAAACAACAGACATTGGTTATTGTGCAGTTCTGGAGGCTGGAAATTCAACAGCAAGGTGTCGGCAGGGCCGCGCTCCCCCTAAAGGCTCTTGGGAAGAATCTGTTCCATGTCTCTCTCCAGCTTCTGGTGGATGCCAGCAATTCTCGACATTCATTGGCTTGAGGCTGCAGCACTCCAATCTCTGCCTCCATCATCACATGGCCTTCTTCTCTCTGTGTCATTTCTTATAAGGACACCAGTCCTGGGATTAAGGGCTCATTCTACTCCAGGATGTTCACCTAAATTTGACTAATTACATCTGAAAAGACCCTATTCCTAAATAATGACATTCTGAGGTTCCAAGTGGATATGAATGTGGAGGAGACACTATCCAACCCAGTCCAGTCTCAGTAGAGTTTGTCTTAGGAAGAGAAGGTGATGAGGGTTAGCTGAGGCGCAGGCAGGAGAAGGGAGGAAAGGCAGGGAGACAGAAAGAGGCACACTCAGCCTCCAGCAGCACTGAACCACTCAGGGTTGCCTTCCCACACGTTCCTCCCTTCACTAACAGGGCCCACGTATCCATCAGGCACAAGAAGCACAGGGCCAAGGTACTTGCAGGGACCCGTGAAAATGTTTCCATCTCCTTTAAAGTCTAAAGAAAATCCAACCTGGATTATATTCATACTTACATCAACTCAGTCATGAAATACAATTTTTAATATATGTTTTATGGAAGAGAGGGCCCAGGAGAGGCCAAAGGGCCCAGGGCTCATGGAAGTCCTGATGCAGCCCTTGGCACTGATGTCCACACTCACACTCTGCCTGAAACTTCCCCTCTCCCGTCATCTGTCTCACCCTTCAGGACTCAATGTAGAGTCACTGTCTTGGGGAAATATTCCTTGATAACCACCCTCCTATCTCCACCACTCCCTCCCCTCGGGTACTCACACCCAGCTTGGTTTATCTGCTCCTCATGTGCAGAGCTCTGTCACCACCTATTTCTATGGAGTCCCTCAGAGACTAAATACCAGGGATCATTGTACAGCAGAAGCTCTTGATGCCCCGCTCAGATCCTTTGTCAGGGGGGTTCACTCATCCCCCAGATATCAGAGGGTTGGCTGCTACTGGTGCATACCTCAAGTCTCCAGAGGACCTGTCCTTGCCTGACAGGACTGTCTGGGCCGCTTGGGGATTTACATTAGCCTCCACCCATCCCACCCCCAGGGGGGTCCATAGACATCAGTGACTGGTCCAGGGGTCTGAGAGCCCAGCCCTCCTGTGATGGGCGAATAACCTGCACATACAGTTCACTCTCCAGGTGACCCCTGAAATCACTGCATTGCCCTGCTTCTTCCCCTGCCCTGTTCTGTTCCCTCCACCCCTCTTTAGAGCGTTCCCTCAGTAGACCACTTGCATTAGAATTTCCACCTCAGTGTCTGCATCTAGGGAGCATGAACTAAGATTTTGAATCCCCATGACTGGCAGTAACACTTGGCAAAAATTCTCTAATAAACAAAACATTGAATGAATAAACAAATAAACAAATGAAGGAGTAAATGTTAGAGAGACATGGAAGCAAGTATCAAAAACTTACTCAGGCCTTTACAAAGGCTGAACTGGTAATAAAAGAACTTTAGCCCTTGATCAACTAAAGACTTGAACAGAGAGAGAACAGATAGGGATGTCATTCTTGAACAGCAGCACCAGACAGTGTGTTTGCTCACAAAAACTGGGGAAGAGTCTAACAATTAGACCTGTGGAACAATGCCTACTGTGTGCCAGCAAGTCACTGTCACCTACACCAACAGACTAAGATGATATTAAGCCATCAAAACTGATAGAGGTTTCCTTAAATTCTCTCTGACTCATTTGGCCCAGCGGGGATGAGATGAGTTGCAAGCATGGATTATGAGGTTGGTTCAGATGAACTTTTGTGAACAGTGATCTGTTAATGAAAGGGCTGCCTTTGAAGACCTGGTACCTTGCAATGGTACCTGGAGAGCCTAAAGGTGTGGTCCACTGGAGCCAGTGCTTGAAGCTGGGAAAATGAGAGGAAATTTCACAGCGTGGCATTTCTATCACAGATTCAGTTCTCTGGAACTGAAGAGGCTCCTCTCAGCCTCTGCAGCAGTTGCAGAGCCGAGCAGATGGCAGGGGAGGGTATGACTACATGATGAAGTTTCAGCTGCAAAAGGCAATTCCTAGAATGATAATTCAGATACTCATTTCCCTCAACACTTTTCATTTTGGCAGAGGGTTCGTGAACCTTTTTAGGAAAACGAGAGGAAGTAGTGCGTTAGAGTGAGGCATCCTGTGTTTGGTTAGGTTCTGTGGAAGCAAACATCACTGAATCCAGTGCTTCCCTTGTGTTGGCTGTTTCCAAGGCAGAGGGCAAGACTTGTTTGTAAATTAAATAATACCAGACAGCTAAAGCTTAGGGCCTGCAATATAACAGACCTCCAGCACATGAAGAAACTGCTAACTGCAGTCTGACACTAGCATATGATGGTTTCAGCTAAGTTGCTCTAACTCCAGCTGGCATCAACAGACCCTGGCATTTCCGGCTATATCCTACAAAGAAACAGTGAGGTTGTAGAAAAAGCATAATCTGGACTCAAATTCTGCCTCTAATACTAAGTAACTGTGTGGTCTTGAACAAATTACTTTTCCTGTGTGAGCCTGTTTCCACAAATGTAAAATGGGGGAAGGTGAGGGAAGGGATAATAGCAACCTCAAAGGACTTTTGTAAGAACCAGCGTGATAACGTACATGAAAGTAACTGGCAATACATAGTAGACTTAAACTGGTATCAGTTTTCCTTCGTTTCTATTCTGCCTAGCTTGGAAGAAGTTTATATCAAAATAGCTCTCATTCTCTAGGTCATCTACAATTTTTCCTTTATCTTCAAGCAACTTTAATAGTAAAAGTTTGTTTTCCTTGAAATTCCATAGCCCTCATTCTGTGTGAATTAGGCAGTGAGGTTCAGCTTTGGGGATTTTAGTTTTGATCTTTTACAATGTGTATACAACAGAAACCGTAAATGTTACCGCACCAGGTTCATTTTTGCCTGCTGCCCAGAAAGCCAAACACTGAGATGACGAGACTGCAGCAGAGAGAGGGTTTTAATCACAAGGCAGCCATGCAAGGACATGAGAGAATGAGTCTCAAATCTGCTTGCCTGAATATAGGGACTCAGGGATATTTATGGGGTCAGGGGCAAGGTGGTCTGAAATGTGGAGAGAGGTGATTGGAGGTTAGGAGAGGTGAGGTAATTGATGATCTGCACAAGCGTAGTCAGACTTCATGGCTCTTCATAGGACCCATGTTCACAAAATGGCGGCATTAGCATGATCTGAGCGTGGAGTTTGTAGCCTCTTGACGTCAAAAGGTCTCCTATCAGACATCTGTGCGGGCCCAGTTGATGAGTTGGTGGTCTCAACAGGCCTGAAGTGGACAAAGGTGTTCTAATTCCTGAAAAACAGCTCAGACGCCTATTACACAATGACCCAGGCTCCAGGGAGATGTGATCTATAGGAGCCTAGTGGGAGTCAGGTAGCAAATTGCCTAAGCAGCACAGTTAACAATGGGTGGGTTAAACAGCTAAAAGCTATAATCAGTAATTGCAAAAAGGAAAAAAAAAATCTTTAGTTCCTAGCTACTTAGTCATCAATGGCTAAATGTTTGCCAGTTTCAATCCCCCTATTCTTTGGTCATTCCTAACTCTTGAGGGATTCGGGGCAATGACTGATCTAGCTACTTCCTGCTGAATTGGGGCTTAGATCTGGGTTAGAGGATGAAACTGTTTAGCACTCATTTGGAAATATTCTCTTGTTCCTGGCTTCAGGTTGACATTTTGCAGTATTAGAATTTTGTACCTTGCTCAACAGTTTTGGAACAATATTTAAAGGCACATCTCACAATCAAGTATTGAACCAGAAGGATAAGGAGTATAGACAACCCAAATTTTACAAGTCCCTGAAAAATAGACCTCATCCCAGTGGGGCCTCCATCTAATCTCCAGGTGGGGGCAGCCACCTGGTCTCAGCTCCTGATAACTCAGTTCCTTTTGTTTTACTGGATGTATGTTGGAGACTGGAGCAACTCGCTATGCCCTGATCTTTCAGTTGTCAATGATGATGGCTTCCAGCATAGACTCTCTGCCTGGGGGTCATCACATCCCTGAGGAACTCAAAAGAACAAAATTACCAACTTATAGCAGCTGGGGGGGGGGGGTGCCAGAAAATCTACAGAGCATGTCTGGGTTAGTTAATCAGAGGTCACTCAAAGTTACAATATGGTTTCTTTTCTATAATATGGCTTCCCTTATGTCAACCTTGTGTTGAGCCAGTATCATAAATGTATTTAATACTCAGAAGCTATAAATGTATTGTCTTTTAATGAGAACTTTTAATTTGGTTTAAATTACTCAAATGCAGCAAAAGTGTTACCAGTTGAGATTATTTCTGTGGTAAATAGCAGAAAAGCTATTCAACTGGCTTAAACAATTAAGGGAATTTAGTGCCTCCTGTAACTGAAAAGTCCATAGGATGTTCATGGCTTAGTGCAGGCATGGTTTGGTCCAGGCTCTGGCTCAATTTTTCTGCAGTTCTCTCAGTTCTGTCTACCTTCAAATGTTGGCTTTGTTCCTGGGCTGATCTCATAAACTGCCAGCAGCATTCATGATGGCTCCACATTCACATCCAAGGGCAGAGTGAAGGCCAAGCCAGTTTTTAGAACCATCATAAAAAAAGTCCCAAGTTTCACTCTCTTTGGACTATCCAGATACAGTCTCTGTGGCTAGGGGAAAGCTGTGCTCTGATTGGCTTAAACCATATAAATCACTATGACAAGGAAATTGGATTATTCTGACCAAGCAGGGCCCTCCTCTAGATCTGAAGATAAGGTTCACCCCTCCTAAACTTCATGGTTCTCACTCAAGGAAGCTGAAAAGCCTGCAGGGCAAGAGGGAAGGGAGTGGTTGCCCAAGCCCAGAGAGAGATGGACCTGACCTCTTCTCTGATCTGCTGGTGCCTTGGACATCAGCAGGCACAGAAAGTGCTGGGCAAACATTCAGCACATATATTTCAATCTCTAAATTCTGGAAAATATAGTTGTGATTGATATATAAAATACTCAAATTACATAAAACCAGTGATAAAGTCAAATTTCCCCATTGAGTCACTTGGCAAAAATGGAATTATATTCCTCAAGGAGAAAAAATTAACCTCAGGCCAAGAAAATCAGGATTAAGAGTATACAAATGTATTTAAACACAAATGTCAGTCACCTAAATTAATATAGATAAACATATGATAAAAATTAATCACCAAAACAAATCTGGAAATAAAAATGCTGAAAATGAAAGCTGAAGACACAGTGATCCCATGTGAGCTCACAAACGGAGGCCACGGCCTCCACTTCACCCACACAGACATGTCTACACAAACCATTAAAGTACCAGCTCTTCTCATATCTTTGCTAAAACAGGCCCTCAATGGTACCTTTTCTGACATCTGCAGTCTAAAATCAAGACAAAATCATCTGTACTCCTAGGAAAACAGAAAGCTTGTGTCCACAAAAATAATCCATAACCAATCTATAAATGAAAATTTGGGTGAGTTTATTCTGAGCTGAAATCTGAGGACCATGGCCCAGGGCCTTTCTTCCCAAAGGAAGAAAGGGCACCAAAGAAGTGAGGTATACGGAGTGGTTATATACCCCCAACGAGGATGCTTTACATATGATTGAAATGTCCCCCCCCCAAAATAGTCACAAGATTGCCCTGTCAGCACAGCGCTTGATGGACACAGCAGGTAGTGGGTCTGCTATCTCAGCAGGCATAGCAGAAGGCAAGCCTATTGTCTTGAGCTGGGAGGTCACAGGTGAGCGCAGCAATCAGTTCCTAGCCTAAGGAAAGATGCTTAATCCTTATGGGAATGCCAACATCTGGAAGGGGAAGGGAAGTTACACCTTTATCTCAAGGGCCTTTGTTCTTGCCATAGGGAATCTCTAAAGCAGATATACAATGCATGCTCAATGGCCACAGTCAGGCCCTTTTGGAAAGACAAGGTCAGGCCGAATTAGGTTTACACCAAATGGCTTCCTCATATTCTCAAATATATCCTATTACTTGCCATTTTTATTTGTCATTTGGTCCTTCTTAGCATCTCAAAAGATCATTTTTCCCCTTTGCATGCTTTTCCCATTACTCTCTGCATTCTTATTTTGTGATCTTAAAGTGGGCTGCCTAAACTTCCCCCATCTTTGTTCTTTCTCAATGATGAGATAGGGAAGCAAGATTTGTTCAACTAACTCTTCCCCAAACCTGCCCTCCAGGTGGTTCCCACATTCCAATCATCTAAGCCTCTTTCTCTTTCTAAATTCAATTCAGTGCAGAGTTCTGTGTTCTTCCATTGCTCTGGAAAACCTTCTTCCCTGTCCCCACAATACACACACACATACACACACACACACACATACACACACACACACACATACCACACTCACACACACACGCACACACTCCCACTCCCTTCATTGTCCCAGAAAATCCTTCAAGGTCCAGTTTAAATGTCATCTCTTCTCTCAGCCCCTCACTAATCTCACCCCGTACTGCAGCCCACCCCCCACCCGAGTCTGGCCAATATAATTAAACATCCCTTCTCCTCTGCTCACCTGGTACTTGGTCCCCAAATTTTATTATGGTCTTTTCACCTACGTTACAGTCAGCTTTTCTGGTGGTCATCTTCCCGTTACATTTTTAGATCTTGGAGGCAGAAACTGTGCCATTTATCTCCATATCTCCAGTGGCAGAGGAAGAAGGTTCATAATTTATACTGAGAGAAAGAAAAAAAAATCTGAAAAGGTTTTCAAGACGTCTTAAAGGTTTTGTAAGCAATAGAAGTAACCCCCACGCCCTCCCCTCTGCTCCACTGGTACATCGGGGCCAGGCCACAAGGAGATAGATGGCAGACATCTGGGCTGCCCACTTGGACACTGGCTTCCCACTTGACCCAGAAATCAGGTCAAGGCCACCTCAGGATCCCTTTAACACAAATACAAGAGCAACATGTAATAAATTAAAACCTCCTTTTGCCACTTAATCCTAAGCCAAGTTCTATAGGTCAAGTTGCCTTAAAATGAGAGGTGGCTGTTTATTAATATCTTCCTGTTTATTAATGAGCAGTGAGGTGGCTGTGTTTATGAAATGAGTTGTTACCACAACACATTTATACAGTTATAAATAAAGCAAACTGCAAGGAGATTAGCAATAGAAGATCGAGATTTTATTTGTTTTAATGAGGACTCTCCCAGTTGCTTCATGCTTAACGGCAAAGTCATGACTGTACCCCAAGGTCTAGTTAGCCTAGACTCAGTGGCTGTCACTGATGCGGGGTCGGTGAGCCAAGGAGTCAAAAGAAAGATTTCTTGGACTCTCAAGAGCTGGCAGTAGTGCTCTTTTATTTAGAGAATAGTGTGGAATAGCATGGGGACAGGACCCATGGGCAGTCAGAGCTGCTCTGTGTGGACAGGACCCATGGGCGGTCAGAGATGCTGCTGGCATGGTGAGCTGCTGCTGCTAACCTGGGTGGAGAGTAAGGCTAAATTTAAGGCATAGGTATGTGAGTTATCTCTTCACAAGACAAAGGAAAGAATATGTAAAAAAGTTGTTCAAATGGTATCAGTGCTGGTAGGGTCTGGTTATTGGGTGGTCCTATAACTTTTAGATAAGAATCAAACCGGATTGAGTAAACGGCAGAAGCCACCACTAAAATATTATCCTCAGCCAAAGACAAAGGAGGATGTTGTTGGGGGGGGGGGTCAGTTACATGAGGTTGCCAGACAGTAAACAACTTAAGTTCTTGCCTTTGGCATCTTTGGCATTAAGAGTTCCCAGAGATAAGGCCATCCCGCCTTCTTCCTGGCACAGAAAGGCAGGCATCTTTACAGATGGAGGTTTCCCTTACAAATGTAAATGTTTCCCAACAAAGGGCAAGCAAACTCTGCTCCTCAGAGTTGCTTTTATTAAAAGTAACCAGCCCCCTTCTCATCTGCAGTTTTAAAAGTAACCAGCCTAAAATAATCCTCATCATCACCAGCCCCATTAATGCCGCAGCAGGCTCAGTGGAGCTGCTTACAGATGAGGGAAGAGAACAATGTCATTTTGCTTTTAACAGACACAGTTCTGAAGTCTTTGAGTTTCCTTTGCAGTCAGACAGACAGACCCAAGGGCAAGAAGAGAAATTTCTGAGTATGAACTTTCAGGAGTTCCTTTCTGGCCCACTCTTCCCCTTGAGTCATGTCTACTATTGATAAATAAATGAAAAGCAATAGGATATACTGGAGTATATGAGGAAGCCATTTCATTTAAAACTAATTTGGCCTGATCTTGTTTTTCTAGAAAGGCCTGACATGGCCTGTTGAGCATGCTTTGTACATTTGCTTTAAACATTTGCAATGTTCCAAAGATGAGAATGATGCCCTTAAAGATAGAGATATTGCCTCGCCCCATATCAGCATTTCTTAAAGAATAAGCATTTCTTCCCAGAAACTAAGGATTGATTACTGTCCTGCTGTAATTCATCTCATGACCACTGACCTGCTGACCACCAACTTTCTTTGCTCACCTTGTGACCAATGACTTATTGTTCTAGCAAAACATCTCATGACTGTAGTAAAAGAGATATTCCTGTAATACGTGATGGATGTTCCTTGTTCCAAGATGTGATATAACCACTCTGTACCTCTGCTTCTTCAGAGTGCTTTCTTGGTGAAGGTAGTTTCTCCCGGGCTTTGGTCCTCAGACTGGCTCATATAATAAACTCACCCCAATTTTGACTTATAGATTAATTATAGATTTTTTGCATCAAAACTACGTACATTAGATGGATTACTCAGGTGCAGGAAGTTCTATTATTTACAACCATTGTTCTCTAAAACTGCTTGGTAAACTACAAAGGGCCTTAAAAATTCATTTGTTTTCCTGCCTGAGGTGGAGACACTCCTCCTATTTCTGCAATTATCAGCACGCAGATCACAATTGTCCACCAGTGAGGATGGACTTCTCCTGATTTCTAATGCTACATATTGAAGTGGAAAAAACACTTTACTTAGAGAACTAAAGACTTGATCCAAATTCTGGCTACATCACCAGGGCTGGGACTAGGTGACGTGAGCTAAGGACGCAAGGAGCACAATGTAAGGGTCACTCTCAGGGCCTCCCTGGTCCTGCCCCATCCGTTACAACCTCTGTGACTTTTTTTTAATTGTGGGAAAATTCAAAGACCATAAAATTAACCATTTTGAAGTGTACAATACAGTGACATTTAGTACAGTCACGATGCTGTGCAACCACCACCTCTATCTCGTTCAAACATTTTCATCACCCCAAAGGGAAACCTAGTATCCATTAAGCAGTCACACCCCATTCCCCTCTTCCTCCAGCCCCTGCAACCACCGGCAGTTTTTCCCTCTCTGGATTTACCTATTCTGGATACAACCCATGTGCTTTTGAGGAATGGTGCTAATAACTAACTCACCTTGTGCCAAGACATGATTCAAAGAGCTTTATGTGCATTAATGTAATTAATCCTCACAAAACCCCAGTGAGGTAGGGACAAACATCCCCAGGTGATTGGCTTATTATTTAATTCTCTAATTGTTATTTCTTCATCTGTAAAATGAAGAAAACAGCAACACGCTGACAACAATTTGTTTAGCACATTTGTGTGAGAGGCATTGTTCTAGGCAAGGACTGGCAAATAGGATCCATCTCTAACCACCTGGGAATGACTTCCAATGGAAAGAGGGGAGGGGTTCCTGAGATGGCTCACTGGGACGGAGTACAGTCCTGGGCTCGTGGTGTCTGTCACGGACAGAGGAATGGGTGATGAACCATAAGGAACAGAGATCTGCCTTCCCTCCCAGATCAGTAAGAAAAAAAGACAAGTGACATGCCAATTGTGCCTCAGTCCAGAGCAGGAGGGAGCACCACCCCTAGGATGCACTGAGGCTGTGTGGGCTGTTCACAAGAGCAGAAGGTCGGGATTCAGAACAGAACAAATGGACCAAGTGCACATCTCTACTCTGTGATGCACAGGTAATACCTTGAAAAGTTACCTGACCTTTCCTGTTCTCATTTCCTCTTCTGTAAAATAGATAATATATCCAACTCATAAAGTTCTGGTGGGAATGGCTTGAGATAATGTGAGTGAATTGCGAAGCACAGTATCTCACACACAGTAAAAGCATAACAAGTGGCAAGGAAATAAAATATATATATATTACATATTATATGGAATACACTATATATTATGATATATATGTACTTTTTTTTTTTAGGAGATTAGCCCTGAGCTAACATCTGCTGCCAATCCTCCTCTTTTCACTGAGGAAGACTGGCCCTGAGCTAACATCTGTGCCCATCTTCCTCTACTTTATATGTGGGACACCTACCACAGCATGGCTTGCCAAGCGGTGCCATGTCTGCACCCAGGATCCAAACCAGCGAAACCCGGGCTGCCGAAGCAGAATGTGCGGAACTTAACCGCTGCGCCACCGGGCCAGCCCCTGTACTTTTTATATGTAATATTATACATATAGGGCATAGAATGGGCACAAAGGAGGAACCAAGTCCACTTGCAAGAGGGAGCAGAGGTCAGAAAAGCCCTCATAGAGGGGAAGGCCCTTAAGATGATATCTGAAAGAACAGACTCACAGGCCTGCTTCACCCTGTCGTTTGGAGGACTTGGTGACGTCATTTATCTAAAGCATTTAGCACAATGCCTGCAGGCCATGAATGTTAGCTGACTCTAAATGGTTTTGTTGGTTGCATTATATTCCATGTGACCCTCTGGATCAGTCAGAGTTCTTGATGGCAAACAACAGAAACTGCCTGGCTAACCTAAGCAGAAGAGAAGGTTCATAGAAGGGTCTCAGAGAGCTCAGCGACTGCACAGGGAGCTGGCTCAGAGCAGAGATGGGAACCAAGAGAGGCCTGGCAGCTGAGGACACGCCAGGGCCAGCTCCCAGGAGCAGTCTGTTCAGGTCAAAGCCGTGGACACCACTGGACACTCAGCACCGCTGCCAACACCAAGAGTGACTCTCAGTGTCCTCGGATTTTCTACCACGCCCTCAGGATGGAACACCCTGGGTGAGAAGACCCACTGGCTGATTCTAGGTCAGCCATCCACATCTCAGCTTTCGGTGGTCATCGGGAGAAGGTATTTGGCCTCTTCAACTTCCTGAGTAAGAAGCAGGGCCTTTTTCCTAGTAAGATTCACACAGCAGGGCCTATTTTAGAAGTAGAAAGGGATTGGGATGTAGAATAACAAAAAAGAAAAGCTTCAGCTATCCCTTAAAGAACACTGTTTTGACACAGCAGGGAATATTGTACCAAAAATGTAGAAAATCATCATAAACCCCAGAAATTTATCTTTGAAACGTGAAATACTTAAAAATCAAGACTTTCAGGTCATCTTTAGGTGTTTCATGCCAAACACCTGCTATATAGTAGGCAATCAATAAACAATAGTGAAGTAAATATAAACAGAATCAGTAACTAAATGCGTGGTTAATATTAGGCATAAATAACGATTTCTTCAGATCTTTAAAATTTGGTCTAAAATGTTAATTTCTCAGTTTGAATTCATATACAGGCCATTTTGAGATGTGGGAAGATTGGTTTTGCTCTCTTTACCCCCACTAACATATTTGAGAGATGTTTTGATCTAATCGGAGTGTGAGCCTCCAGAAAGTCATCAGAGGGGAATGTGGACTTATGAGGTGATAACAAAATCTGGTTGTTAGGAGTTAGTTGATAATGGATTAGCGAGAGAGAAATCTGATGCTCCCAAGAGATCTGCTCAGAGGGACTGGCCCGGTGGCACAGTAGTGAAGTCTGTGCACTCCACTTTGGCGGCCCGGGGTTCACAGTTTCAGATCCCAGGCACAGACATACACACCGATCATCAGGCCATGCTGTGGTGCCGACCCACATACAAAATAGAGGAAGACTGGAACAGATGTTAGCTCAGAGCCAATCTTCCTCACACACAAAAAAGATCTGCTCTGAGATTTCCAGGAACCACACAGATCTTTAGACAGCAGGCAGGAGCCAGAGAAGAGAAAAATTTCTTCAGTAGGAAAATGGGCCTCTTACCATCAGCACTGAAACTTGCCCTACTCTCTCCCATATGACATAAAACCCTCCCTTTCCATCTTCCCCTGCAGGCGCTACCCTACTTCTCCATCCCCTTGACTGTCCCAAACTTCTCCATGGTTGTTTATACTCACTTCTTCTCCTTCCTCACCTCCCACTCATTTCCCAGCCCACCACAGTCTGGCTTTTAGCCCCACTGCTCCACTGAAACATCACTTGCCAAGGTCACCTGTGACTTCCTTACAGCTAAACCTAATGCACACCTTTCCATCTTTGTCTCACTTGGCCTCACAGTGGCTGCAGATGATGATAACTTTTTCTTGGAAACATTCTCTGTAGTAAGTTTTCATAACTCAATAGTCTCATGGTTTCCCTCCTATGTATATTCAATTATAATATATTGTCTTAGATTTTACAAAGGTACCAAAAACTCAACACTCCCAGACTGAACTCACAATCTTTCTCTGCAGATGCTTTTCCTGCTATGCCTTCCTTCAAAACAAATGCGTCCCATTTTCATGGATGCTAAAGCTCCTTCTCCTCACATAATTTCCATTTTGTTGTTGTTATGATGAGCTCTACTCTCATAGCAACTTTCAAGTATACAATATAGTATTGTTAACTACAGACACCTTGTGTACATTAGATCTCCAGAATTTTTTCATCTTATAACTGAAAGCTTGTGTCCTTTGACCAACATCTTCCCATTTCCTCCACCTCTTGGTACCTGACAACCACCATTCCACTCTCTGCTTGCATGAGTTCAATGTTTTTAGCTTCCACATATAACTGAGATCATACAGTATTTATCTTTCTCTGTATGACCTACTTCACTTGGCATAATGCCCTCAAGGGTCATTCATGGTTTTGCAAATGGCAGGATTTCCTCCTTTTTTATGGCTGAATAATATTCTATTATATATATCTCTATATAAACCACATTTCCTCTATCCATTCATCCATAGGTTGTTTCTATGTTTTGGCTTTTGTGAATAATGCTGCAGTGAACATGGGAGTGCAGCTATCTCTCAAGATAGTGATTTCATCTCCTTTGGATATGTACCTGGAAGTAGGATTATTATATTATATGTTAGTTCTATTTTTAATTTTTTGAGAAACTTCCATACTATTTTCCATAGTGGCTGCACCGATTTACATTCCCACCAACAGTATACTAGAGTTGCCTTTTCTCCACATCCTCACCAGCATCTTTTATCTTTTCTTTTTTTGATAATGACCATTCTAACAGGTGTGAGGTGATATCTCATCATGGTTTTGATTTGCATTTACCTGATGATAAATGGTATTGAGCACATTTTCATGTACTTGTTGGTTATTTGTATGTCTTATTTGAAAGAAATGTCTATTCAGGTCCTTTGCCCATTTTTTAATGGTTTGTTGCTATTGAGTTGTGTGAGTTCTTTATATATTTTTGATATTAACCACTTATCAGATATATGGTTTGCAAATATTTTCTCCCATTTCATAGGCTGCCTTTTCACTCTGTTGATAGTTTCTTTTTTGTGAAGAAACTTTTAGTTTGCTGTAGTCCTATTTGTTGATTTTTGGTTTTGTTGATTATGCTTTTTGTGTCATATCCAAAAAATCATTGCCAGGACTGATGTCAAGGACTTTTTCCCCTATGTTTTTTTATAGGAGTTTTACGGTTTTAGCTTTTACATTTAAAGTCCTTATTCCATTGTGAATTAGTTTTTGTGAGTGGTATAAGACAGGGATCCAATTTCATTCTTCTGCATGTGGTTATCCAGTTTCCCCAACATCATTTTTTGAAGAGACTATCATTTCCTCATTTAGTATTCATGGCTGTCTCATCAAAGATTAGTTAACCATATATACATGGGTATATTTCTCTTTTTTTTTTAAAGATTTTACTTTTTTCCTTTTTCTCCCCAAAGCCCCCCAGTACACAGTTGTATTTTCTTCATTGTGGGTCCTTCTAGTTGTGGCATGTGGGACACTGCCTCAGCATGGTTTGATGAGCAGTGCCATGTCCGTGCCCAGGATTCGAACCAACGAAACACTGGGCCGCCTGCAGCTGAGCACGTGAACTTAACCACTCTGCCACGGGGCCAGCCCCATACATGGGTTTATTTCTAAACTCTTGATTCTGTTCCATTGGTCTATGTGTCTGCTTTTATGCCAGTACCATACCATATATTGATTACTATAGCTTTGTCATATAGTTTGAGATCAGGGAGCTTGATGTCTCCAGCTTTGTTCTTTCTCAAGATTGCTTTGGTTATTTGGGGACTTTTATGGTTGTATACAAATTTTAGGGTCCTTTTTCTATTTCTGTAAAAATGCCACTGGAATTTGGATAGGACATAGTCTCTACCTATGGCTTTGGGTTATATGGACATTTTAACAATATTAACTCCTCTGATCCATGAATACAGGATATCATTCCATTTATTTGTGTCTTCTTCAATTTCTTTCATCAATGTTTTACAGTTTTCAGTATAGATCTTTCACTTCCTTGGATAAATTTATTCCTATGT
The DNA here is from genome assembly GCF_021613505.1 of Equus quagga. Lineage (NCBI taxonomy): Eukaryota > Metazoa > Chordata > Mammalia > Perissodactyla > Equidae > Equus > Equus quagga. The sequence continues at coordinate 83,272,900 of NC_060272.1, forward strand.
ATTTTATGGTCTTTGATGTTATTGTAAATGGATTGTTTTCTTTATTTCTTTTTCAGATAGTATACAGATAGTATTCATGATTAGTATATAGAAATGCGACTCACTTTTGTATGTTGATTTTGTATCCTGTAACTTTATTGAATTTATTATTTTTAACAGTGTTTTGGTGGAGTTTTAGAATTTTCTATATAAAAGATCATGTCATCAGCAAACAGAGACAATTTTATTTCTTCTTTTCTGCTTTGGATGCCTTTTATTTCTTGCCTAATTGCTCTGGAGAGGACTCCCAGTACTATGTTGAATAGGAGTGGTGATAGTGGGCACCCTTGTCTTGTGTCTAATCTTAGAGAGAAAGCTTTCAACCTTTCACCATTGACTGTAATATTAGTTGTGGGCTTGTAATATATTGCCCTTATTATGTTGAAGTTTGTTCCTTCTGTACGCAATTTGTTACGAGTTTTTATCATGTAAGGACGTTGAATCCCATCAAATGCATTTTCTGCATTTATTGAGATAATCATATGATTTTTGTATTTCATTCTATTCATATGGTATATCACATTTATTTGTGTTTGTTGATCCATCCTTGCATCCCAGAAATAAATGCCACTTGATCATGGTGTATGATCCTTTTAATGTGCTGTTTTTTTTTGTTTTTTTTTGTTTTTAAAGATTTTATTTTTTCCTTTTTCTCCCCAAAGCCCCCCAGTACATAGTTGTATATTCTTTGTTGTGGGTCCTTCTAGTTGTGGCATGTGGGACGCTGCCTCAGCGCGGCTTGATGAGCAGTGTCATGTCCGCGCCCAGGATTTGAACCAACGAAACACTGGGCCGCCTGCAGCGGAGCGCGCGAACTTAACTGCTCGGCCACGGGGCCAGCCCCTTAACGTGCTGTTGAATTCAGTTTACCAGTATTTTCCTGAGAATTTTTGCATCAATATTCATCAAAGATATTGACTTGTAGTTTTCTTTTCTTGCAGTATCCTTATCTGGGTTTGTTATCAGGGTAATGCCTCATAAAATGAGTTTGACATTGTTCCCTTTTCGTCAATTTTCTGGAAGATTTTGAGAAGGATTGGCATTAATTCTTCTTTAAACGTTTGGTTGAATGTAATCATGCAGCCATCTGGTCTTAGGCTTTTCTTTCTTGGGAGGTTTTTGATTACTGATTCAATCTCCTTACTCATTATTGGTCTGTTTAGATTTTCTATTTCTTCATGATGTGAATATGGTAGGTTGCCTGTTTCCAGGAATGTATCCATTTCTTATAGGTTGTCCAATTTGCTAACATATAATTGTTCATAGTAGTCTCACAATCTTTTGTATTTCTGTGGTATCAGCTATGATGTCTCCTCTTTCCTTTCTGATTTATTTGAGACTTCTCATTTTTTCTAGAAAAAGCTGAAGTTTTGTCAATTTTGTTTATCTTTTCAAAAAAAGCACTTCTTAGTTTCATTGATCTTTTCTATTATTTTTCTATTCTCTATTTCACTTATTTCTGCTCAGATCTTGGTTATCATTTCCCATCTGTTAACTTAGGTTTAGGTTGTTCTTATTTCCCTAGTTCCTTGAGATGTACAGTTAGGTTGCTTATTTTTTCTTTTTCTTAGTGTAGTCATTTGTCACTATAAAATTCCCCCTTAACACTGCTTTTGTTTCATCCTGTAAGTTTTGGTATGTTTGTTTCCATTTTCATTTGTTTCAAGATATCTTTTGATTTTCCTTTTGATTTAATCTTTGACCCATTGGTTGTTTAGGAGTGCGTTGTTTAATTTCCATGTTATTTGTGAAATTTCCAGTTTTCCTCTTATTATTGATTTCTAGTTTCACACCATTGTGATCAGAAAAGATACTTGGTATGATTTCAATGTTTAGAAATTTGCTGAGATTTGTTTCATTACCTGAAATATGACCTCTTCTGGAGAACATTTATGTGTGCTTGAGAAGAATGTGTATCCTGTTGTTATTGGATGAAATGTTCTATATATGTGTTTGGTCCACTTGGTCTAAGGTATAGTTCAAGTCCAATGTTTCCTTATTGATTTTCTGTCTGGATGATATATCCATTATTGAAACTCAGGTAATGATGTTCCCTATTATTATTATATTGTTGTCAGTACTCCCTTCAAATTTGTTAGTATTTGCTTACTATATTTAGGTGCTCCAATTATGCATGCATATATATTTATAATTGTTGTATCTTCTTGATGAATTGACCCCTTTAAAATTATATAATGACCTTCTTTATCTCTTGTAACAATTTTGAGTTAGTCTCTTTCATCTGATACAAATATGGCTGCCCCTGCTTTCTTTTAGTTTGCATTTGCATGGAATCTTTTTGCATCCTTCACTTGAGCCCATGTGTGTCCTTGAAGTTGAAGCGAGTCTTTTGTAGGCATTATATAATTGGGTCTACATTTTTCATCCTTTCAGCCAGTCCATGCCTCTAGATTTGAGAATTTAATCCATTTACACTTAAAGTAATTACTGATAGGTAAGAACTTACTCTTGCCATTTTGTTCATTGTTTTCTGGCTGTTTTATAATTCCTTTGTTCTTTTCTTCCTCTCTTGCTCTCTTCATTTGCAAATTAATGATATTTCATAGGGATATATTTAATTCTCTTCTTTTTATCTTGTGTATATCTACTACAGGTTTTTATTTTGTGGTTATTCTGTGGCTTACTTCAAACATTTTATAGATATAACTGTCTATTTTAAGCTGTTAATGACTCAACTTTGGTCACATACAAAAACTCTAGCCTCTGACTCCCCACACACACATTTTATGTTTTTAATGTCACAATTTTCATATTTTTGTATTGTGTATCCATTAACAAATTGTAGTTGTTGCTATTTTTAATGCTTTTGTCCTTTAACCTTTATATTAGTGTTAAGTGGCTAACACACCACCATATTACAGTATTAGAGTATTCTGAATATGACTATATACTTACATTTACCAATGTATTATATATTTTCATATGTTTTCATGTTACTAGTTAACCTCCTTTAACTTCAGTTTACAGAACTCCTTTTAGCATTTCTTGTAAGGCAGGTCTAGTGGTGATGAACTCCCTCAGCTTTTGTTTATTAGGCAAGTTCTTTATCTCTCCTTCATTTCTGAAGGACAGCTTTGCTGGGTAAAATATTCTTGGTTGGCATTTTTTTTTCTTTCAGCACTTTGAATATATCATCCCACTCTCTCCTGGCCTATAAAGTATCTGCTAAGAAATTGCTGATAGCCTTATGGGGGTTACCTTGTATGACAGAAATTTTTTTGTCTTGCTGCTGTAAAATTCTCTCTTTGTAACTTTGATTTTAGGTGATTTTATTACAATGTCTTAGAGAAGATCATTTGGATTAAAATTTTGAGATGACTTATTACTTTTGTGAACTTTGATGTCCAAATCTCTCCCCAAGGCTTAGGAAGTTCTCAGTCATTATTTCTTTTAAAAGATTTCTAGCCCTTCCTTCTCTCTTTTCTTTCTGGGACTCCATGATGTGTAAATTGCTTCTCTCAATTGTGTCCCATAAGTCTTGTAGACCTTCTTCATTCCTTTTTATTTTTTCTTTTTCTCCTTTGACTGGATAATTTCAAATGTTCCATCTTCAAGCTCACTGATTCTTTCTTCTGCTTTGTCTATTCTGCTGTTGAAGCTCTCTATTGAATTCTTCAGTTTGGTTATTCAGTATTCTTCAGGTCCAAAGTTTCTGTTTGGTTCTTTTTCATGTTTTCTATCTCTTTGTTGAACTTCTTTTTGTTCTTGTAATGTTTTCATGATTTTGTTAAATTGTTTATCTGTGTTCTCTTGTAGCTCTCTGAGCATCTTTAGGACAATTATTTTGAATTCTTTGTCAGGCAATTCCTGTATCTCCATTTCTTTGAGGTCAATTACTAGAAGTTACTGTGTTCCTGTAGTAGAGTCACCTTTCCCTGATTCTTTGTAATCCCTGTAGCCTTGCATAAGTGTCTGTATATTTGAAGAAACAGTTACCTCTTCCAGACTTTATGGACTGACTTTGGTAAGGAAAAATATTCATCTGTGGATGAGGACGTGCTGGGGCATAGTGTGACCCCGGGTCTAGTAGGCACGGCACCAAGTGTTAGGGCATGTGGTGGATCCAGTTTTGAGGGGATGCTGACTCATTTGCTCATTCCATTGAGTCCTTGGCATAGTCGACAAGTGTGTGGTTTTTGGGGAGCACCGCAGGGAGTTCACAGAGGTGTAAAGGTAGTTGGAGTCCTCAGAGTCACCTTGAGATCCAGCAGCTAGGAAACAGGGCAGGCGGCAATGGTAGCTGGAATCAATGATGTATACACACTCAGCTGCAGGGGTAGCTGTGGGTGCCTGTGCAGTGGTACAGCCAGTTGCAAACAAACATGTAGTGATGGGGACCAGGGTAAGCAGCAAGGGTTGAGGCCAACTGTGGGCACCCTGGCAGCTATGGGGGCCCTGACTGTTGGTGTACACTAGCACAGCTGCTGATTCTCACCACAGGTGCACAGCAGTGGAGGTTAGTGTTGAGTGTCAAGCCAGGGGCATACAAGTGTACAGGTTGAGAGGCTAGGTGCAAGTGAGCCCAGTGGTGCAGGCCAGTGAGGGGAGATAAGGCCAGATACAAGCCCACATGCAGCTGTGGAAGCCCTGCCCATTGGCATGCACTCCGGTGGCTGTACAGTCTCCTCACAGGCATGCACATGGCCGTGGAGGCCAGAGACAGGGGTCAGGCTGGGAGTGTGTAGGTGCATAGCTGAAAGGGCTAGCTATTAATGAGCCCAGTGGTGCAGGCAAGTGACAAGAGATAGGGCTGGATCTAGGCCCACAAGTGGTTGTGGAGCCCCTGGCTGTTGGTGTGCACTCCTGTGGCTGCATAGTCTTTCTACAGGCGTGCACATGGCAGTGGACACCAGTGATGAGAGCTGGGCTGGGGGCATGCAGGTAGGCAGCTGTGGGGGCTAGTTAAAGGCGAGTCCAGTGGTGCAGGCCAGTGATAGAAGATACGGTCAAACCAGGCCCACAAGCAGCTATGGGGGGTCTTGGCTATCAGAGTGCACCTCCTTGGCTATAAGATCTTGCTATGGGTGCACACATGACAATGGAGGCCGGTGGCAGGTAAGTGATCAGATTGAGGGGCTAGCCTTGAGTGCATGGACAGTGGTGTGGGTCAGCCATGGGGGGAATCTAGACTGGCCTTTTTACACTTGCACAGCCACAGAGTCCTGGGTTTGCTGCCAGCATGGATTCCAGGTTCCAGTGGCAGTGGGAGTGAAGAGCAGGGAGGGAATCAGGTGGCTGGCATCGGCCAACACAATACATTCCTGTGGGGCAAAAACCACTGAAATCTGCAAGGGGTTTGCAGTGGCTGTGCTGGCCATTGTTTTCCTCAGTGGTGAAAGCTGCTGAGGTCATCTACAGAGCAGGTCATGGAACTGTGGTTGCACCCACTGCATGGCTGATATTGGAAAACCCTGTTCTTCCTCCTTGTTCATAGCCATCTCTATACGTCTCAGCTTTGTTGGTCTCTGGGTGGAGGGAAATCAAAGTGGATGATTCAGTATACCCTGAAAGGCTGGGAAGCTGGTTGCTCACTCCACTGTCCCTTTCCCTTTCTCTTTCTAGCTGGGGAGTTCCCTCCTGGTGCTGAGCAATGCCAGCTTGGAGGATGGGGTGACACAGGCAACATGAAGCTGTTCTTTCTTCCCTTTTGTGTGACTATTCTTAAGTTTCTTGTTCTGCTGTGTTGCTCAAGTTCCTTAAGTGCAATTTAGAGCTCTCCCAGAGCTCTTTTTGTGCATAGATAGCAGTCTAATTGTTGACCTTTGTGCAGGGAGGGAGGCTAAGGTCTCCTACTCCCCCATCTTGGTGACATCACTTCTTATACTGTTAAGGGTTTTTTCATCTATATCCATGAAGGATGTTGGTCTTTTCTTTGCATGTGATGTCTTCATTTGCCATTGATATCAAGGTAATGCTGGCCTAACAGAATGATGTGAGACATGTTCTCTCCTGGTATGTTTTCTGAAATAGATGGTGAGGGATTGGGGTTATTTCTTCCTGTAATAGTCAATGGAATTCACCAGTTGAGTCATCTGAATCTGGGATTTTCTTTCCTGAGTTTTAATTACTAATTTAATTTTCATATTCACTATAGGTCTGTTGAGATTTTCTGTTCCTTTTTGAGTCAGTTTTGGAAATTTGGATCTAAGAATTTGTCTATATTTTATAACTTGGATTATTTGTGGCATAAAGTTGTTCATAATATTCTCTTATAATCCTTTAATCTCTGTATGGATGGTCCTTTTTTATTTTGGTAATCTCTATCTTCTCTCTTTCTTGGGGATACTAGCTAAAGGATTGTCAATTTTGTTGATCTTTTAAAGAGTCAATTTCTAGTTTTATTGATTTTGTGCTTTGTATTTAATTGAGATCTGTTCTAACCTGTATTATTTCCTTTCTGTTTTCAGTTTGGTTTCTTCTTTTGTTAGTTTCTTTGGGTAGAAACTCAGGTTATTGATTCAACACTTCTTTTCCACTATAGGTGTTTAATACTATAAATTTCTTTCTAAACACTGCTTTAGGCATATCCCATAAATTCTGATATACTATTTTTTAAATTTTCATTCATTTCAAAGTACTTTCTAATTTTCCTCCCAATTTACTCTGACTCATGTTATTCAGATGTCTGTCATTCAATTTCCAAATATTTGCGGATGTCTCAGGTATATTCCATTGTGGTTGGAGGATGTATTTTATGTTACTACAGTCTTGTTATTTTTATTGATATTTATTTTGTGGCTGAGTACATTGTCTATCATGGAGAATGCTCCATGTGCTATTGAAAAGAATGTGTATTTTGTAGTCATCGAGTGGAGGGTTCTATATACATCACTTAAGTTGATTGTGTTGTTCAAGTCTTCTATAACCTTGCTGATTTTCTTTCCTTTTTTCTGTCAATTCTGGACAGTAGGGAATTAAAATTTCCAACTGTTATTGTTGAGTTGTCTATTTATCCTTTCATTTCTGTCAGATTTTGCTTCATGTATTTTGAAGCTCTGTTATTATGTTTGTATGCATTTATAATTTTTATCTTTCTGATGTATTGACATTTTATCATTTGGTATGTCCCTCTTTGCTTCCAGCAATATTTCTTGTTTTAAAATCTACATTCTTAAGTATCAATACAACCCCTCCAGCAGTCTTTGTGTTACTATTTGCATGATGTATCTTTTCCATCCTCCTACTTTCAATCTATGTGTCTTTGAATCTAGCGTGTGTCTTTTTAGATTGCATATAGTTGGGTCTTGCTTTATTATACATTTTGCCAATCTCTATCTTCTAACTGGATTGTTTAGACCATCTGCACAATGCAGTTATTGATAGGGTCAGAGTTACATCTGCCATTTTGCTATTTGTTTTCTATGTCTTCAGTCTTCTTTGTTCCTCTGTTCTTCCTTCACTAACTTCTTTTGTGTTAAATAAATCTTTCAGTATATCATTTTAATTCCTCTATTGATTATTTTTACTATATTTTTGAGCTATTTTCCTAATGTCTGCTCTAGGGATTCCAATATGAATCTTAACTTATTTCAGTCTATTTCAAGTTAATATGAACTTAATTTTCATGAAATATAGAATATTTTCTCCAATATAACTCTAATCCTTTCCCTCTTGTGCTATTATTTTTATTTATATTGCATCCATACCTTATGAAACCAATAATAGTGTTATAATTATTTCTTTAAACAATCTCCTGTCTTTTAAAGAATTTAACAGAAGACACGAAAAAAATATATTTATAGATTCTTTTATTTTTAACCCAGATATTTATTACTTCTGGCTCTCTTCATTTCTTCCAGTTGATTTGACCTACTGTCTGGTGTCATTTTCTTCTAGCCCAAAGAATTTCCTTTAGTAGTTCTCATAAATTTGTTATGACACCAAGGAACTCTCCCAGTCTTTTTAAATTTAGGAAGTCTTTATTTTACCTTTATAATTGGTGGATAGTTTTTCTGCATAAAAGTTTTTCATTAGCAGTTTTTTCTTTCAGTATTTTGAATATGTCATTCCACTGTCTTCTATGGTTCACTTTCTCTGATGATTTTATTATCATTAGATATTATTTGTATTGATGCTTTCCTGTACATATTGTTTTTCTATTGCTTCTTTTAAGATTTCCCCTTTATGTGTGGCTTTCAACATTTGGACTATGATGTGTCTAGGTATAAATCTCTTTGTGCTTATCCTACTTAGGACTCATTAAGCTTCTCGGATGTGTAAATTAATATTTTTCATAAAATTTTGGAAGGTTGGGGCCACTATTTCTTCCAAAAATTCCAATAACTACTGGATCCACAATTTGAGGAGGTATATTAGACAAAATTTGGGACATTCATTGGGAAAGTCTGGGAACCTGGAAATTGGAATGAGTACATGTGTTCGGATTCATTTACAGCCTGAACTCATCAGGCGCAATGAGTCCCTCTTGATCTCATAAGCAGTTGTTTCTCCCCGTGTGAGGCTGTTCCGGCACTGCTGGTACTCAACTATAGGATGAATCTCAAAATCATTATCCTGAGTGGGAAAAAATAAAGCCACACAAAAGAGTACACACTGTATGACTCCTTTTGCATGAAACTCTAGAAAGGACAAAACTAATCTATAATGGTAGAAATCAAGAAGGACAATTCCCAGATGGAGGTGTCTGGACAGTTGAAAAAGTGATCCAATATATTTGGCTCTCAGTAGATGGAGATTACCTCAAGTACTCTTCCAGGTAAGACTTAAATACAAGAATATCTTCAAGTGGGCAATTATGCTCCTGAATCTTTTATAAAATTATCAGAATCCATATAAGGATGGATGCCAGGTAAATACATCTTCTCTCCTAATCCCTGCTAGGATGGATTCAGTGTGAGGTCAAGATCAAGGTGAAGAAATTGTATTCCTTCACTTAGGTTGGTTTACCAAGCATCCAGGAAGCCCAAAGTTATTATCAGAGGAGAAGGATATGGTCAAACACCACAACTGGTTGCTGTTGCTCAGAACAGATACTCTCTGCTCTGTACACCTTGCCTGGCAAATTGAGCCTGTGAAGTTTACTAGGCAATTCAGGTTCATTGTACCTGGCACACTCCCTGCAATTTTAAGGCCCTCAAGGTTTACTAAAAGTCACTGCTTGTGCTGAGCTGAAAAAAAGAAGTGAAGATTAACTGACTTCTGACAGTGGCTCTCTCACTTTTCTCTCTCTCCAAATCCTGAGGGGTGATCCCAGTATAACTCACCCCTGAAAGAGGATGCACACTCTCTTCAGGGCCTGCCTGTACAACCTGCCTTACTGACTCCAGGCCCATAATGTTAATTAAAAAAACAGCTATGCTCAGAGGACAAGCAAAGTCTAATCCAGAAATATAAAAACAAAATACAAAAGGAACTTAAGATTTTGCTCAATAGTACAAGTAGAAACTAGGTAGCATCCTTAGGAAATTAGACCAGGAAGAATGAACTACTATGTTTTGGATAGGGCCAAATTTATCAGTATGATTATACTCCATGAACTTAGGAGCAGCCCATGGCGCATTTCATACCAATGAAATATGTTATTTCTCTATTGGGATCCTGAAAAATAGTTTTCTAAATTCTCAGAGTATTTCTGAGGTATAGACATTTTTTGTGGTGACCTGAAGGGATCTGTGGTGGTGTCTCTTTGATCATGAAGTTTTAATAAATGGGCACCCTACTAAGATACTTCTTGAGACATCTATCTATCTATCTATCTATCTATCTATGAAATTCTAGGTCTCCTGGCAGAGAACTAACACAAGTCACAGTAACAGGGATTCATATCTTCTTTCCCTGTCCTTTATATATCCTACTTTATAGACAAGAGGCTTCAACTGAAGAGGAGGCTGGGTCCCTTTGACAAAATTCTTCATAATTTAGTCACAAGTATATACAATTAATCAACCCTCAAAAGTCCCCAAGGGAGACTTGTGGCATATACCAGTTGAATCTCCTTCAACCTGAGTCTACTATGTTTGGTGGCATCATTGGAAGTTATGGCTGCTGCGATTACAGTCTCACTTACAGGTGGTTCTGAAACGTGTGGTAAAAAGAAATCTTCCAAAGGGGCAGAGTTTAAGGAGATATATTTAGTTGCTCCCCTTGTGAAGAGGAGACACGTCCTGAGTTTAGATTTATATTGATTCATGTCCAATAGCTCAATGAGTTGACTGGTAGTAGGGGAACAGACAAGAATAAGACTGGAAAATTGGTGACAAAAAGGTCTGCAGGAGACATATGTGGATGGAATTCTAGGTACAGGTATTGAATGGGGTTTACAAATGCTTAAAGACAAGAGACATTAGAGGGAAGAGAATAAATGAGGTTGGGTATTTATTCTTTTGGCACTCTGTGCTGAGCCATGTAATGGCCATTACAATGTTTCTCTTCCTAAGGCCACACAGCTCTCCCAAGTGTGGCCTTTTCTGCCAAGGTCTGGTAATGTTACCTACCTTCATTATAGGCCTGGTGGTGATAATGATTCCCTACTGTCACTAGTTACACGATGCTTCACCCACCCTACCCATGTTTTTAGAGACACATTAGTAGACTCTCCTCAAGTGTCTCATTGTTCCTTGACAAGTGACACCTGTTTCTTGAGGGGACCCTGACTAATAGGTCCCCATGGATTCTAAACTCCATGAGGGTAGGGAATTTAATCTCTTTTATTTGATTTGATGCTTGCTATCCCAGCATCTAGAATAATGTCTATTGCAAGCGGGTTCTCAATAAATGTTGATTAAATGAACATATGTAGTGACTACTTTCTCTCCATTAGTAATCTTTACGTTAAAGTCTATTATGATTGATTTAATATAGTTTGACCAGCATTTTTGTGCTTTTGTTTGTAATTCATGAAAGAATGACAAAGGATTATAAATGTCAGAAAAAAGCAAGCAAATTTGTCATTTTGTGCACAGAAATCCCAGATAATTAACATAAAAATTTGTTGAAACAGTAAGAGATTTCAGCAAGAAACAATGTTAACGTATGAAAACCAACAGCTTTCCTATACACATCTACACCTGGAGCCCCTGTCTCTACCCCCAGTAGAACCTCCACACTGGGCTCCAGGGGCGCTGGGACCAGGCCAGTGGCTGTAAAGGGTGGGGGTCCACTGGTTGAAAAATTATGAAATCATAATTTTACACCTATATAATTTCAATCCCAAATACTTCAGTCGTCAAGCCTTCTTTTTTTTCACAAAATAAATTTTCCCATATAACTCCAAAATTTTTTCACACTTCATCTAATTAAGAGTAATTTTAATATTTTCAATAACCAATCCATATTCAAGCTCCCCAAATTGTCTCTACACGACTTACGGAAAAAACGCTATTTCAATCAGGAGCCAATAGAGGACCACCTTTTGCATTTGGCGGCGGAAGTCACGTTTGATCCTCAACCTCTTCGGGCTCGGAGAGATCATTCCCCAGTCTCTCGAAAAGCGGAGGCGCTGAAAGAGTGACCCCAACAGTGACCGCCGGGGTCTATGGGAAATGTAGTCTTGCCTCCTTCTGGCTCCCCGCGCGGCACTCTGGGAAGGGGATTCCGGGCTCCCTCTGCGCATGTGCAGCCGTAGCCCCGCTTCCTTGCTCCTCTTCTCCGGACTTCTCGGGAGGCGTTAGGTACCTCAGAATCTCCTCAGAGAGTAGAGGGCGCGCCGGGGTTGAGAGTGAGGGGCAGCGCTGGAGGCGGGAAGTCTTGGGCTCCCGTCGCCCCCAGCGCCATGAATGCGCCCGGGCGGGTCCTCGGCGGGGCGGCCGGTGGGGGCCCACGGGCTGCCGGGGCGCAGGTGCGGCGGAGCCCGTCGGGAGCGGGGGCCGTCTGCCCGGCCCTCCTGCAGCCCGACCCGAGAGAAGCCCACGGCGGCGGCGGGAGGCCGGTTAAAACGCGGACGGGGCCCGGGTCTGCGGGGCAGCCGAGCTGCGGAGCCGGAAAGGCCCGGTCAGTCCCGGCTCTGTCACCTGTGAGCAGGGGCGACAGAAGGGCCTGGGTCAGCGTGCTCATCTGGACGTGAGGTTAATAGCGCCGTCTCACGGCGTCGTTTTGAGCCTTAGGTCCGAGTCATCGTTGTGCAGTCTTTAGACGAGGGCCGGGTAGGAAGCCCTGGGTAAGGGACAGCTGCTGCCATAGTTGGAAGTCAGTTTGTTGGTGTCGCTGGATGGCTTCATGTGCCCTCACGCCCGCTTCCCCAGCAGCCGAGGCTCAGGTCGGTGGCCCGATGTGCTGGGTCAGGAGGTTGCAGCGCAGGATTTGGGTTCAAGGGCAGGTGGCTTCCCTTCAGCCTCAGGCTTTGTCTGATGTCACACCCGCCCAAGACTGGCACTGCGGCCTTCCTGGCTCTTAGGACCGTGGCCTGTCCCCACATCCCCAGGAATGTAAGGGAAGGGATGTGGATGGAATCCCACCATGTGTCACATGTACCCTGGGGTTTCTAGTGTCTCTTCAGGTCCCTTGGGTCAGACAGAGGGGCCTGGCCCCTTCTGCGCTGACGGGATGTCCTTTAAGTCTGATATTGTAGTGAATTTCAAGAGTCAGGCTTTGGCCCCTAAAATGAATTTGTTTCCCAGATCCACTTCCCAGTTTCCTTGAACAAAGCAACCCTTGTGAGGCAGGAAGGAGGGGCCTCTGTGCAGGAGTCTTACCTGAGGAGAGCACCCCTCTGGCCTTAGACCTCTCTCCAGAGCTTCAGAGCAGAGACAGAAGAGCCCAGAAAGAGCAGGTCCTAGATTTGCAAGGTCAGAAGCCGTTCTCATCCCCTTGCCCAGAATGAGCCAGACTTGATGCTGATGCCACCTTCAGGAGCCACCACACTGTGTGACAGTGGGAGGTTTGTTCATCCCTGAGTAGAGCAGGTGAGCTGGGGTGCCCCAGGGGCAGGCTGCTCAGGAAAAGCTGCTTTGTTGGGGAGCTTGTGAGGGCGAGGTCCGGGGGACAGGGACAACCAGGCAGAGGGAGGAGGTTCTGGCTCTGGTCCCCTTAAATGGCCCCCACTCTTTACAGAGGCTGCGCTACTGTCAGACATGTCTGCCACCACATGTGATATTAGTGACATCATCCTGACCTCGCAGGATCCCAGAATAATGATTCTTGAAGGATTTTCCAAAGTCGTCTACTTGCAGCTCTCTTGAAAACTGTAAAGACATTGGGCCTGAAAGTTTCAGTGACTTATCCAGGGAAACCCGGTTTATGACAGAGTCAGAAGGAAAACTGCAGTTTCCTCTCGGATAAGTCACCAAAAGCATCTTATCAAAGGGGCCTTCTGAGGAATACATCCCAGCTGAAACGAACAAAAGTTCCTGCCTTCAAGCATCCCATCTCTTTTACTAGGCTTCCCGTGGATTGTCTCTACCAGGCGGTAAATAATATTACTGAGAAAAATAGATAAACGATGCACAGTGAGTATTTAATGAAAGAGTAATGTCTTGTCCTTTGGTGTAGTTTAATTCAACTCATCTTTTGTTTTTATTTCCTTGTGTTAGTCAGAAGGACACATGCGTTACTATTAAATCAATCAAGAAAAGTTTATGTTCACTCAGTAAAAAACTGCAGATGGTCATTGCAGAGTCACACAAAGACAGGTGGTGCCGCCTGTCCATGATCCTCCTCGTGCCTTTTCAAGGCCCAGAGGGCCCTGTGTCTGGGGGAGGATGATCCCCAGCTGGGGTGCTGATGTGGGGAGGTGACTCTAGGAGCTGTGGCAGGTCAAATCTCAGGACTCCTGTCTTCTTTCTGTCCTCTCAGCTGAGCCACAGTTCTCTACACTTGCCCAGGAGCCACAGAAAATGAACATCCCTCAGGTGAGCGCTTTCTCCATTCCCTACTTTGTATTGTAAGGGATTTATAGGTTTAGAAGGATCCATGCATGAAATGGAAAAAGGACAAATAGAAATAGATCAAGTCAATCTTGAGGGAAAATATACCCAGTATGACTGTTAACTATGTTTGCTGTCAGCTTTTGTAGGTGACCTTGTCAGGGTAAATAGGTTCCCTCCAGGTACCAGTTTGTTGAGATTTCATGTTAGTCATGACTGTGCAATGCATTATATTGATTCCCTTTGTGCATCTATTGGAATAAAGCTATAGCTTATTTCCTTCCATCTGAAGATAGTGTAAACGGTACAATGGATTTTCTAATATGAACTTGAATTCCTGTACAGACCCTAGTTGCTGTTTGGTTAGTTGCTTCTTACATATTTTCCTAGGGCTTTTTGCTAATACTATATTTAGGATTTTTATTTCTGTATCCGCAGGTTGGATTAGACTATAATTTCTTGTTTCCCTGTCCAATCATGATATCGAGGTCATAGTCTCATAAAAGGAAATGGGGCACTTTCCTGCTCCTTTTCTTTTCTAATAATTTAGGTGAGAAAATTGTATTACATATAAATTTTGGCCTTATGAAGACTTTTGCTTGAAGATTTTGATTATTGAATTAATTTATTAGTCATAAGCCTATACTGAATTTGTATTTTTTGTTAGTATAACTTTTGTCATTACATTTTCAAAGAAAATTTTTCGTATTTTTAAGTTTTTAAATGTATTTTCATAAGCTTATTGATAGTATTTTCTTAGAATTTCAAAGTCTTTATCTATTATATTAATAATTGCCCTTTTTGTTCAGCTTTTAAATTTTATTTTAGTATAAAGCTGCTAATCAGAAAAGGACAGAATATGTTCTAGTTGGCACAATCTGAAACCTAGAATTTCTGAGTCTGAGGGTCTTCATATTACGCGCTGGCAGTGGACTCTAAACATCGGGAGTAGAGGAACATGCCCTTGCCATATTGTGCTCTCTAGCTCTGCACAGCCCCCTGTCAGCACCTTTTGCTGACAAGACTATCCTTTCTCCATTGAATTACCTTGGCACCTCTGTGAGAAGTCGACCGGCAGTGTATGTATGGTCTGTCTCGGACTCTCTTCACTTCTGATGATCTGTGTTAGTCCTTTTGTTAATACCTTGCTGTCTCGTTGCGTGTCTGTGTAAAGGAAGTCTTGAAATCAGGTAATGTGAGCCTTCTACCTTTGTTCTGTTTTTGAAATTGTTTTGGATATTCTAGGTCCTTTGCATCTTTATAGAAAGTTTTAAAAATCAGCTTGTCTATCTCAAAAAAGCCTGCTGAGATTTTGATTTCTATTGCACGGATTCTATAGAATTTGTAGCATAGATCATTTTGGGGAGAATTAACATCTTGATCATAATGAGTCTTCCAGTTCATCAAAAGTCTCTCTCTCCATTTAGTTAGGTGATACAGAGGGTTTTGAGGGTTTGGGTTTTTATCCTTCTGAGTCAAAAGGATAGTTTTGACTTAGAGTTTAAAAGAATAACACTGTCTGCTGTTTGAAGATAGACTCTAGTGGGGCAGTGGTGGAAGCAGATACAGTGTTGGAGGCCATTTCTGTAATCCTAGCAAGAAATGGTAATCACAGGTGTTAGTTACTTTGAAGTGGTCAGGTTTTGGGTGTAATTGAGAGTAGAGCCAACAGTCTGAAACCGCTTGTTTCCTCCCCACAACCTTGCAAGTAGAGTGTGCATCAGACTTTGGGTTTTTACCAGTGTGAATTAGAACTGATCTCAGTTTAATTCTGTCCACTTTATTCTTCTCATGAGTGAGGCAGAACACTGTTTTTTGTTTGTAGTTCATAATATTTCTTTGTTGTTGAGCTGTTTATCCCTTACCTGTTCTATTGATGTGCTGATTTTAATGACTGTATCCAGTATACCCTTACAGCCCTTTTTCTATGATATTAATTGCACAATTTTCATACTGTTTTTTGTATTGTTACCTTGCTCAGGATTTTTTTTTACCATAAAGGCATTTGATTTTTATGTTGTCAAATTTAGCTGTTTTTTTCTGATTCCTAGGATTTTCAGTCAGAGTTGGACATTTCCCACTCTAGCATTGTAAAATCATTGTTCTGTGTAGTCTTCTAGAATGTGATGTTATTTCTTGCATATCAATCTTGAATACATTTTAATTTTATCCTGCTCTCTGGTGTGAGAAAGAGATCTGTCTTTTCCCAGGTGGCCTCCAGCTATCCCTGTAACATTAGTGTCCAGCCTTTCCTCACTCATTTGAATGACATCACCTGTATTCAGATAGGAAGTTTACTCTGTTAACCGTTCTTCTCACCACACACTTTATTCCGGCTCTTGTTCGCTTGAAGCTTGCATGTCGTTCTGGCTCTCATCAGTGCCCTGCTCCTCTGCCCACTTCTCTGTTTGCATTAGATTGTGGGCTAAATTGTCCTGTCTTTCTTATTCAATACGACCTTACCCTCTGTCTTCCAGAGTTTGTTCAAATTTTCGGGCCTTCTGCTATGACGTTTCTCTGTAATCCTTTTCTGTCATACTTTTGTAGCAAGTTTGTATTTTATCCGAGTGTGTTTTTGGAGGCAGGGGATGTAAATGTGTGTGCTCCATCTATTCCCTTGAACTAGGGGAATCATTTATGCTTCTAATTCTCTCTTCTCTTAATTTCCAGTAATCTAATATTTCTGATTTGTCATTCCAACATTCAGAGATTCTGTGGCCTATTCTTTTTTTACTTGCCTGTTAAATTTTGCTATCTCCATGAATTCTGTACTTGGTCCTTTTCTCTCCTCAGTTTCTATGTCCTTTCTGAACCAGCCCTTTTTCTCTGGTGACTTCAATTACCATCTTAATGACTAATGTCTTCTAAATCCTTATTTTCATTTTAGACTTCCCTCTCTGTTCCAAAATCATGCAAAAACAGCAAAATAAATAATTCTATCTGTACATTCCACAGCCATTTTGAGAGCAAATGAAAAACATCTGCTTCGCTATGACCCAACCTCTGCCTCCTATTTATTCTTCCAGTCTCTGTGTAGCATCTACCCAGTTGCTTGTGCAACTCTGTGTATAGCTGCACAAGAAAATAATTTTGTTTCAGGAAGCAGATGTTTCCTATAAGGATTAGTTTCTTATCCTTTATCTTTGTAACTTTGCCTTAATATAGATTATCTCTGAAGTTAGATCTTTTGTTTTGCTGCTTAAGACATTGTTCACTATTCACATAGAGCAATATAAATAATCCTAACGGGTCAATTTTGCTCCCCAGGAGACATTTGGCAGTGTTGGGAGATATTTTTGATTGTCACAGCTGGGGATGGTACTGAAATCTAATCAATAGGAGACAGGGATAAACATCCTAAAGTACACAGGACAGTCTTCCACAAAAATGACATTATATGGTCCACAGTGTTGGTAGTGCCATGTTGAAGAAACCCTGTTCTAGAGCATTGCTCCTGAAATATAAATCTGGTGGTATGTAATACCTCCCCAGTCTTACATGTATCTCTTATTGATTCGCTGTTGCCACAGCAGAGCTCTCCATGCTGGGGTGTATGCTCTGCAGAGAGCTCAACATAATCCATGGTGTATGGGAAATGTATACAGGAATCCTATTTATAATAACTTTACCTCAAAAAATAAGGCACTAAGCGTTCTCATTATATTGTGACAATATTATGTGTATAAATTAAAAATAAATATAAGTAAATCAGAGCATGAGAATAATATTTTTTACTAGTTGTGTACATATCCTCAAAGTATAAGACAGAATTAGGACTGTGATAGTCATCCTTTATAATACTTTGTTTTAGACTTTGAACAGTAAACAGTAAGACTCAGTTTCCGAAAGTAGTCCATGTCCCTGACTCTGGACATTGATTAGAAATGTGCTGTTGCAGGTATCAGTGTCATTCAAAGACGTGACTGTGGAGTTCACCCAGGAGGAGTGGCGGCAGATGGACTCTGCACAGAGGACCCTGTACAGAGATGTGATGCTGGAGAACTACAGCCACCTCGTCTCCGTGGGTGAGCAGACCTTACCATGTGACTCCATTTAGACTGCAAATTCTGTTTTTCCTTTTTTCTTTTTTAACTGTTAATCACTTTTGTTGAGGTATATTTAACAGAAAACAAAACGCAGCACTTTTCAGTGTACAAGTGAGTGAGTATTGAAAAATAATACAATAGATGACCATCATCAAAATCATGATTTGGAATGTTTCCATCATCCCCAAAAGATCTTTGTCCCCCTTTGCAGTGAGTCCCCTCCCTCCACCCCTACCTCTCAGACCCCTCAGAGCAGTCTGGTCTGCCTTCTATTGCAGTAGTTTTGCCTTTTCTCAACTTTCATATAAATGGAATCTTAAAGTATAGACTGTCTTTTGTCTGGCTTCTTTCACTCAGTGGAATGCTTTTGAGACTCGTGATGTATGTGTACTACTAGTTTATTCTTTCTGTCCTGAGTAGTGTTCCTTTCTGTGCATAAACCAGTTTGTTGTCCTTTCAGTTGATGGCCACATGGGTTTTTTTCCACTTTGGGGAGATTATGAGTAAAGCCACTATGAACATTCACATACAAGTCTTTATGTCGACGTAGTTTCATTTCTCTTGTATAAATACCTGGGAGTGAGCTTGCTGGGTCTTCTGGTAAGTTTATATGTAACGGCATAAGAAGCTGCCAAATGTGTCCAAGCTGGCTCTACTGTTTTTCATGCCCATAAGCAATGTCTGAGAATTCTCATTGCTCTCCGGTTACCAACATTTGGTTAGGCAAGTCTATTTTTAACCATTCTAATTGGTGTCTAGTTGTATCTTACTGAGTTTTAATTTGCATTTCTCTGATGACTAATACTGTTGAACCTCTTTTTATGTGTTTTTTAACCATTCATAATCTCCTTTAATGAAGCGTATGCTCAGATATTTAGCCCATTTTTTGTTTAGTTGAGTTTTTTTGGTCTTATTTTTGAATTGAAGAAGTTTAGACCTTTAGCAAATATGTTTTGCAAACATTTCCCCTCCTTTTTAAGAAGAAAATGTTTTCAGATTGCCTCTGGTTTTTACATATACTTTTAAAAAACTTTTTATGACATAATTATAGATTTACAGGAGTTAGCACAGTTGTATTCTTCACAAGTTTCCTTCAATGGTTATGTCTTACATAACCATAATATAGTCTCAACACTAGTAAACAGATACTGGTACAGTGCGTGTGAATATTTCTGTGCCATTTTATCACATATGGAAATTTGTGTAATCACCACCACAATCAAGATACAGAACTTTATTTTTTGATTTTTATTCTTTTTTATTGCAGTAACTAATTTATAACATTATATAAATTTCAGATGTACATCGTTATATATTTCGATTTCTCTGTACATTACAACATGTTCACCACCCAAAGTCTAATTATAATCCATCACCACACACATGTGCCTAATCATCCCTTTTGCCCTCCACCCTCCCCCCTTCCCCTCTGATAACCACTAATCCAATCTCTGTTTCTATGTGTGTGTTTTTCGATGTTTTTATCTTCTACTTATGAGTGGAATCATAAGTGGGATCACTCATGAGTGGGATCAACGGTGTTTGACTTTCTCTCTCTGACTTACTTCACTTAGCATAATGTCCTCAAGGTCCATCCATGT